>NC_092164.1:37726717-37881717 GCF_045791955.1 Oncorhynchus clarkii lewisi | reverse complement strand
TGCTAAAACACAATTACTGAAACCTTGCTCCATTTCCTGAAAACATTAAACACAAAACCTCATCTTCAAGCACTATTTACATAACCTCTGACTCCTCTTGCAAAATGAAACATTCGCCCTCAAAACAGTTTGACCTGTTTTCAAAATCAAACACTGCTCTCAAATCATTAACAAAATGATATACACTCTCAAGCAGTCAGTAAACAATACACTGAAAAATAGAAAACACATTGTTCAAAACATACAATTCTCAGGGAGAAGTACATTTTTAATTAAAAAAAAAAAATCATATTTTTCCGTCATTGTCCTTTGATGAACGAAAACATGTTCTATCATAGTAGCTCAAAATTGATCAGAAATTACTACTCTGCTTTGCTCTTTGCAATTTTGTTTTTTGTTCTTCCTCCTCCTTGTACCCCTATTTTTACAGTACTGTACCCTGCATCTCACAAACTTGTCCTTTGTCTCTGTGATACTGTAATTCTTGTTCTTTGTTGATATGAACCTGCAACCAGTCAAAATCTATTGAGCAGTCAGTACCGTTAATAAATGGAAAGCACAATGTTCAGGGCCATACAATTCATCCATTGTACAGTATACAGCCTACAATGCACTGTACTACAGTATCCATTCTCAGACTTTCTCCTTCCCACCTTCAACAACCTGTTTGCTCTCTGAACTGGCTTATATTGGTTGTGTCGCATCATTTGAAACAGGTTAAATCAATTTTGAGTGGTTGTGTTCAATCAATGACATATGTTTTCTATTTGTATTTGATTGTTGCCACTTGTGTTTACCAGTATGGATGACATGTGCATTAGAGTGCAGAATGTGTTTTGAGAATGAGAATGTATTTAGAGTTTTGCTGAAAAGTCTAAGTGAGATCTGCAAATTGTGTTTTATCATGTGAAATGGTTTAAGGTCTTGACAACAGACTGCATAATTAGCTAAATGAGTCCAGGCAACTGAGAACTTTGTTCAGCCAATGGGTTTTAGTGTTTTAGCAATTGAGAAAAACTGTACAAATTCAAAGTACAAATTCTTATTTACAATGACAGCCTAGGAACAGTGGGTTAACTGCCTTGTTCAGGGGCAAAACAACAGATTTTTACCTTGGGGACTTGATCTAGCAACCTTTTGGTTACTGGCCCAATGCTCTAACCACTAAGCTACCTGCTGCCTGGATTTTTAATGTTTCTAATTTGTACCTAAGGTGTCTATGTTTCTGTATACTGGAAGTATTTATGTTTCTGTATACTGAACGTTTTTATGTTTCTAAACTGTACTGAAAGTATTTAGGTTTCTGTATACTGATGTTTATGTTTCTGTATACTGAAAGTGTTTATGTTTCTGTATACTGAAAGTATTTATGTTTCTGTATACTGATGTTTATGTTTCTGTATACTGAAAGTATTTATGTTTCTGTATACTGATGTTTATGTTTCTGTATACTGAAAGTGTTTATGTTTCTGTATACTGATGTTTATGTTTCTGTATACTGAACGTTTTTATGTTTCTAAACTGTACTGAAAGTATTTAGGTTTCTGTATACTGATGTTTATGTTTCTGTATACTGAAAGTATTTATGTTAAAGTATTTATGTGTCTGTATCCTGAAAGTATTTATGTATCTGTATACTGAAAGTATTTATGTTTCTGTATACTGAAAGTATTTATGTTAAAGTATTTATGTTTCTGTATACTGAAAGTATTTATGTTAAAGTATTTATGTATCTGTATCCTGAAAGTATTTATGTATCTGTATACTGAAAGTATTTATGTTTCTGTATACTGAAAGTATTTATGTTTCTGTATACTGAAAGTATTTATGTTAAAGTATTTATGTATCTGTATACTGAAAGTATTTATGTTAAAGTATTTATGTGTCTGTATCCTGAAAGTATTTATGTATCTGTATACTGAAAGTATTTATGTTTCTGTATACTGAAAGTATTTATGTTAAAGTATTTATGTTTCTGTATACTGAAAGTATTTATGTTAAAGTATTTATGTATCTGTATCCTGAAAGTATTTATGTATCTGTATACTGAAAGTATTTATGTTTCTGTATACTGAAAGTATTTATGTTAAAGTATTTATGTTTCTGTATACTGAAGGTGTTTATGTTTCTAATCTGTACTGAAAGTGTTTATGTTTCTAATCTGTACTGAAAGTGTGTGTTGTCGTGATAATTTCCTGTATTACCAAATAATGAGAGAGCACAAGTCAGAGTTATATTATAAAGTCCATGTTTAATTATATGAGCTTCACCATAGCCCTTTTTGACTATCAGATCAATTCAGTGTCTATAAATGAATTCTCTGAGAGTCCTTACAAAACAGTTCTTAGTATCATTTATAGCCAAGACACACCCATCTCAACTCACATGACGAAACACAGATCTTAGGAACATTACAAAGGAAAACTTTACTTGAGAGAGGAGTATTCCATAGCCAGACAGCATTAGCTATAAATTATCGTTCAGTTTGGTCTCTTTAGACGAGATTCTAACCTCGTTCTTGGTACCACTTAGGACCAAAACATTACCTCATCCAATGGCATATATCAATTGTCAATTCTAGATACTCCCATCTCAAATACAAGCCCTCCTGGACAAGATCAGAAAAGACAATGAGCCTCTTAGGTCATATACTAAATCAAGATAAGGGCAACCTCAGAGGGGACATACAATAGTTACAGACACATTCCCATAAGAAGACAAGCCTCCATTCTGTCCTCCTCCCCTTCTGATATTATTCATAGCATCACATGGTTTAACAGATATATTGACATATGAAGACAAGCCTGACCTCTCCCCTCTCTGGGCCCCAAGTGACTAAGCACTAGCAGAGAAGGGATAACTGCAAACTGCCAACAGTATTATCCAAAAGAAGACATTCTAATGACATATCTTACTTATGAATGTTACCTAACTAATTCTGATTCTGCTACCACATTGTTCATGTGATTGGTGAAACTGTTACTTTCTTACATAGGTCTCCTTCAATTACCCAGAAACAAACACACTACTCAACAGTCTGTTGAAGCATGCTGTAGCTTGTTGTGCACTATTTAACATCACTCATCTTGTTTGTTATTCAGTTATATTGAGTGTCTATGAGATATTGCATTACACAGAAATTGCCCCCCCCAATATTGATTTCTTTAAAAGTGCTGACAGACTGACTGACGGATGCTCTGTATTGAGCGGAGTACACTCGCTGTGTCTCACACACACCGCATGGCTGATGACGGGAGTTGACTGACGACTCGCAAGGTTGACGGACATGGGGCCAAGGTGACTGGTCGGTGTAGTTTGCTTGACAGGTGGTCACGGTTGAGCTGCTACTGTACTGACCTTTAGTGTGGAAGACTGCTAGAGGGTATAGGTGAAGAGCGGAGAGAGAGGGGCTCGGAGAGAGAGGGAAGAGGATGGGAGGAAGGAATTTGGAAGAGAGAGAAGAGTAAAGATGGAATGGAGAAAAGAAGACAGAGAGAAGCATGGGTTGTGCTATAGTTGGGCATCAATGGCTTTGGGTGGCTAAGTGTTCACTTAATCTCTGAGACATACCATTTGAATTAGTAGCATGTTGTTTTGGTCATTTTATATCCAGTGATTTGTCTGCCATTAATAGCTTGGAATCGTTTTTTTTACCTCGTAGTTACCCACTGGGAACACCCTGTTTGAATCAACTATCTACTATCAAATGAATAATTTTTATGAAATTACATTGAACCAACATGGAATAGATGCTGCGTTGATTTCTGTGCCCAGTGGGTATGTATTTTGGGTCCCAAAATTAGGTTGACAGTATTTGTGGTATCTCAACAGTTTTTTATAAAACAATGTAGCGGTGTCCCGCTAGAACGCCCTTCGGCACTGGTACTAGAGCTGAGGTGAGTCAGACTTTGCCCTTCACCCTGAATCAGTGTCAAGGCGCACGTCAGCCACTGTGTGTCACCACCAAGACGCCCCACTCGGCCCCAAGCGATTGCAAAAGACAGATGATGATGGTCCCAAACAATTCGGACCACAAGATCTGTCAGGAGGTGATTGCGGCAGTGTCTGACGATGCTCCCTTCCCCCGCCTATTGCTTTGACGGCCCTCGCCGGCTTCTGGCTTCCGCTTGGTCGGTCACAGTAGGATAAATGCTCCGCAACGGAACTCGCTCAGTGCAGCGCGAGCGGCAAGCCCCTGCTGTTTTGCCCACTTTGTGAACATAGTCCTACCCTTCCCCCAGCCCACACAATTGGTCGGGAACAGAGCTTCCCCCCCACACCTTTGTAATTGTACAGTTGTATCATAAGACTCCTGTGACGGTTGAGACCTTACCTCTCCTCTCAAAAGGTTCAATATCTGACTCTGATGTTTTTGTTCAACGACGAATGCGGGAAAGAAAATTCTCTACAACGAGACAAATTCCACAGCAAAGTGGAGGAGGCTTAGTTCTCTATAAGGTCAAGAGGTATGTCTGTCTAGTTTACTCCGAGCTGTTGAAGACCTCTTTACAGGCCAGGGAGACAAGTGTGGGGTTAAGATGAGTGTGTTTGGGCCTGTTTTTTATTTGCATGTTTTACAGATGGATAGATCTTACACGTGAGGTGGTGAGATGTGGCAACAACAACAAAAAATGAAGTCTTATCAACGGTGGTCACGATTCACAACTCAGTGTTAACATAATCTAGGTGAAGATTCTTTTAACACCAACAATAAAACATTCACCACCTTCTCATTCCATTGGTTAAGGGGCAGGCTTGATAACATACTATAAAACTCACTGATTACCATTAAAATATTGGTCTACTGGAACGCCCCATCCTCCTCGAAGTTTTGTCCTTTTTTCTCTCTACCCCATCTCAGTCATTCTTTCTGGTTTTTCTTCGAGACCTACCACCTGTTCCTCACCCTCATTTTCCCTCGGTTATCTTGGAGTTCCATCAGTCTCCGGTGTGTCTGATGGAGGAAAATGGCCTCCAGGTTCCCCCGGGTGTCAACTCAGCTGTAGTTAAAGAGAGGAGAAGTGTTTCAATTCAAATCTTAGAACTCAATTTGACTTTCTTTTATGTTGGATCTTGCTTGTTTAAAGGACACTTTCAAGTGTTTAAAGGGTCCACATTCAGACGGGGCCCTTAGATAGTCACGAGGACGTGTTTCAATTCAGAACTCCCCTTTTGTGATGGATTCTGTTCCTTTATGTGTGTTGCCCTTTTAAATGACACTTTAACTGTTAAAAATATTAAAGTGAGATGTTAGGATATAAAACATTACAGACAAGTGTTTTAAGGATTTTGAATTCAATTAAGGACTTTTTTCAGCTTATTTCTGTGTGGAGAAGAGGGCACGCGATGCAGTGTCAATTTACAGTATGTGCCAATATAATATTACTTTACTGTATTTTCTGTATTTTAGGTATAATAATATAATATGTCTTACTACTAGTTTAATACTAAGTTAAAACGTAACAGTTTTTCAATGCATGATTTAGTAGGCTTACTATCAAATGCATCCTAATGACAATGCAGTTATATACCACACAAAGGTGTCATTCGAGACCTTCTTGAACACAATCAGCAAAGGAACCTAAAGATCGTGGCCAATGATGACATGCTCGTTTCCCCCAAATACGCTAACAGCTGGTGCAAATAATCGTACAATGTTAGTGCTTTGTCTGAACGTCAGCGTACATGTTCGAGGGTGCTGTCAGCTCTACTCAGTAAAGGTTGCATGAGGTTGGCTTCATGTCCTTCTTTCAGTTTTTTTCCTTTGTGTCTTTTCCAGCAGCGGACGCTGTTCCTGTACGGAAAGATGGGGAGCAGGTATGGATGACATTTCAATGTACGTTTTATTCCCCTGAAGTGAAATATCATTTGTCTGGATTGTACACCATTCCAGCTCTACCCTCGAGTGCATTTCTTCTTTATGTATAATGGGTCCTTGAGCCAAGATGGCCATTGAGGAAAAGTGTAGTTTCATGTTTTCTTTTCTTATATCTAGTAGTGAAACTGAGCGTGTCTCGCTCACACTGCTCCCTATACTGAGAGTGCAATGATATATTGTTGCTCAGAGATGGTTTATATTGAATTTCTCACAAAGGCCACTGGAGCAGGTCTCGAGAGCACAAACCATTATGTACTGTATATAATCTCCCTCTCCAGGGACATAGCATACGATCCATCTTACTCCTTTACCACTGTTGCTGTTTAGTTTTTCTCTCTTTAACGAGGCTACATGGCTGAATTGCAATACACAATGGGGTCTTTTAAAACAACACAAAGACCCTACACAATGACAACCAACAAGACCGCCACAGATGTTTAAACATGAATAGAGCGTGTAGGCTACATATTCTACTACACTTAATATGCTCTTTGAATATGTTTTGTGGGACAACCCATCCCCATTTCTGTTAGATGTCTGACAAGCAACAACAACAAAAAATGTTCACCCCATATGGTTCTGGATATGATGGATGGATATGGATTGGCCAGGGGTCACCTATTTTTCAGAAATCTGTCAACACAGCAGTGGCAGCTGAGCTGAGGTAGATGCAGCCAGCAGCCTCATAACACATGCGGTTAGAGAGACAGTATGCACTCCTCTGGACTGACCAGAGCTTGATGGCAACAATAAGACCACCGATGTCTGATTGGCCGATTGAGACAAAAGTGTTTCACCAGGGGAAACCTGTTCGTAGAAATCATTGGGCCTGTTGCTTGGCAGAAGAAGTTCCAAGGACACTGATGCCGTGCTGCTCTTGCTCACCCTTCCTGTTAATGCACATTTTAACCATGATAAATAATTTCTAGTGACAAACCCCACACCGCAAGCCCTCATAAATAAAGAGCAAGCACTGACCACGGTCACTTTTTTCGGTGAATAATTCAACATTTAGTGGGATTCTTTTTATCCATCCCAACTAAAGCAGAAATCCTCTGGGCGGCTAGCTTGGACTTCATGGGGCTTGCTTAATCACTGTGACAACATGGGGCTTCCCTCATGCCCCTTTTTATGACGGCGCTAGCAGCCACTTGAGTGCTAGGTAGCTACCGGCCCGGACAAGACCAACGACACAAACATGCAGACTATACTAAACGAGATAAATGTCTTATCTGTGACAAAAGTGTTTTCCACACACATAGCTAGCTACGTGTAGCCTACTTAGACACCGGGTTCCCACAATTTGCCACTCTCCCACGCCGAATAGCCTGAAGCTACAGGGCTCTTCTCGCAGGGTCTAATTCCCTATGTTGGAGCATTTTGAACCGTTGGTCGGGATTTTTGACCTGATTAAGCTATCTTTCTGCATGTTTTGTTATTTCTGTATAACAACAAATCAACGAGGAAGTTAGCTCTTTTACAATGAGAGTAAATGGAAAATACTATTTGTTTCCCCCAATTTGGGTGTGTGGTCAAGGGTAATTTCTTCTAATGAAGTGAATATCGAATCAGAGTATTGTAGGAGAATGACCTCACACGGGGCACCATTTTATGTAGGGATTTTACCTCACAAGTTGCACCATTTATGTAATGGATTGCCCTATTTATAAGGATGTATTATGATACTATAAGATATTATTAAATTATGAATAATGAGTTGTATCCTATTATTGCGAGTTTCCAAAGCCTATGGTCAAGCTGATATGAGAGAATCTATTCACATACAGACAGTGGATTCTCATCTCCATTCTATCCTCAATTGGTCAGTATTTCAATCGTCCACATCATCCAAATCTCTCTTGCACTTTTTGTATTCCACCTTCTTTACTCAGATGCTTTCTCTTCCTCCCGCCACCCAAATCTACAACTGGTTTCATCCTGTGTATCTTTTACACACCTTATTTGCCAGTTTTGTTGTTGTTGTTGTTGTATGTGTTCTTCTTTTAATCCTATCCCCTCTCTGTTGCGTTCCCTTTTCCTGGCTCCTCTACAAACATACCTATATCTCTCCTGGTTTTCTTCCTCTCCCTCCTTCTCTCTCTCAGCATGGGCGTGCCGAGTTTTCCTGGGAAGGAATCAATGTAAGTCCTGTGCTAATCTCGTCCTCTTCTTCCTCCGTTCCGCCACGTATTTTGGCTCTCTCTGTCTGTAGATAAGCCAACGTTTTTTTCCTTCAGTCTCTCCTCATCCCACCTCCCTCCCTCCCTCTTTCCCCATCTCTCTATCTTAGCGTTGCTGCTAATCTACTGTACTGCCTGTGTTACATAGTATCTCAGGCTGGGAGATAACAAGCTGTAATAACCTTACCTCATCTACAGTAGCTAACGCTAGCTGCTAGCATGATGCTCCTTTATGTATCAATCATATGAATCACAGGCCCTACAGGTACAGTACACTGACTGCACAGTGAACTACTACACTACTGTGCTGACAATCGCTGGTTTAACCAAAGTGCTGATATGATTTGTGATGTGTTGGATAATGTAATGTATCTTTTGCTTAATATGGTGGTAGTTGTATTTGATCATTTGTTAAGCAGGATTTTCCCCTATTTTATTTTATCGCATATCTAATCCTCAACCAACAATGTTGTTTTACCCCCTCACAACAATTGGTCATTCCTCTCCCTTTTCCCCTCCACAATTATTTGTTGATTTATTTCTTTCCTCCCCTCATTCCTTTCTACAGCTCTCTATGGAGGACACTTCCTCCATCCTGCCTCGTCTGAAGAGGAACTCCAACGCCTACGGGATCGGTGCTCTGGCTAAGTCCTCACTGACAGGTGTGTCAGGTGTGTGTCTGTCCTGGTAGATGGTAAACCAGCCCCATGTTGGCTCCAGACAGGAAGAGGAGATGGAGCCAACATGGTCGCCCCTGTGGGTGCCCTTCCTGTTTCACTTCCTGCCTCCCCATTGATACCTAATGCACACATCAATGGCCGGTTATGGGCAATTGATGGAATCCAATCAGATTAAAAAAAATATATACATATTCAAGTTTTAAAGTAAGTGCAGAAACCACAATGCAACTCCACAGGCATGCTGGGAAATGTAGTGTTTTGTAGTGTGGTATTTGTGGTGGTGGTGATTGTTTATTGTGGTGGCAAGGCAGTTTTATGTCTCTGTGCTTGTTTGTGCACAGAGCCATACAACTGTGTTGTGGTTGTGTCTGGTGAAGTTGAAGTACATTTGATTGATATGGTGTTTGTGTTTAACAGTCAGATTATATCGACCTTGGAATAATAAAGACCCAAAAACCACTTTCCTTACTCTCAAAATAACTTTGCATAAGATTGAATACACATCTAAAATTAATATTATTTTATGAATGACATTTGCATTTTATGAGAACAACACTATTTTTTAACTGATTTAACTAATAAATCAGCAATGCTTCATTCATCCCAGCATATTTGCTATTGCCCAATGGATTCAGATCACACTCAATTGATTTAATTAGATTTTTATTGTTACTTACTCTGAATGAATACATCCTTTGTTATCGTCAGATATTTGCACTTTAATTAAGGATTTGCAGTGGGGCCTTTTGAGAATTATGTTTAAAGCAAAGATAACTTTTTTCACATTTTAATTACAAACAAATGCTTAAAGTCTAATGAATCTCATCTTCTTGATTAATTTGATGAGTAAAGACTCAGAATATTAATGTGGCACAATAAGTTCTGCATTTCACCCTTGTTGCTCACCACAGACGACTGAAAGTTTGATCAAGTCAACAAGCCTTGCCGAGTAAATAGACAGCTTCTAATAATGCTGTAAGCCCCATCTACACTCCCTTCAATCTCCAACCATCCATAGCTCCTGAGAGACATGCATGAAAGAGGAAGAAGCCACTTTGTACCGAATTCATATTCGGCTACTGTACCGTTGCCTCCCAGAAAGAAAACACAAGCCATTAAGCATTTTCCACAGCTCCCAGCCCATTTCACTTCCTAAGCCCAAATTCATTGTGGGAGGTGCCATATTCACAAATTGAATGTGTTGTGAAACAGTGTTCTCCCCCCCTCTATTTTTTATTTAGGCGTGTCCCGTTCCATGAAGGATAAAGTAACTAAGCCCACTGCCATGGCCTCGGGCAAAGTAGCTCACATGATCGAATGGCAGAGCTGGAACACACCATCCACTGGGACTGAAGGGGCTGTGGTCACCAAAATCCCAACCTCGCAACGTGAGAAGGAGAGGCGGATAGAGAGCGAAATGTACAGTGAACTCAGTGAAGGAGAAAAGGAGGCCCGCTTCACTGCAGGTAAGAGTGAACAGAAGAAGCAATTCAAATTAAACAAATCAACACGTCAATAAATTAGATTTGGAACCATGTATTTTACGTTGATAACAAAGTCTCTCCCCTTGCTTCTCCCAGGATTAATGGCACAATTTGCCTTATCGGAGGCTACTTTGCTGGGCTGGAGATCTATGGAGGAAGATGGCCTTTGTGCTGGCTCCAAACAAGGCAGCGTGGCCCACCTCAGTGAGACCAACCAGGAGAGCATCACCAGCAGAGGTACAGGACTACAAACATGGCCACAACACACTACAAATAGGGCAGCCATTTTATTAGACCTTTAGTTTTTACAGTGCAAACTAAATCTCAATGAACAACACTCACTGAATCTGGTCGTCCAATGCCATAGTGCTTTATTGTGAAATTGAGAAGGATGTTAGGCAACGTTTGATAGCATAGCATTTAAAGCTGAGATTCGCAACAGCGACACTCGCCGCCCCAGGGGCATTTGTTAATGTTTTTTGTTGTTGTTGAGGAAATGAGCATCCAGCATCGTGGTAAAAAATAAGTACGTACTTTGTTGTTCTGTGGTGCGTGCAACGGTGTGCAATGATGTCCGAGGGGAAGAGACCGTGTTCATTGTTTGAAGTAACATATTTGTTGTTGTAATATTGCATAACGGACATAGCAGTTTCACCGCTATGGATTCCAGCTTTTTAATGAATGAATAAAAACAAAAATGTATACTAAATTAAGCATATACTTTTAAACAACAATTTTAGTTCCAAATGCAAAAACCACATAACTTAGCTCTTATTTAGTTGTGAAGACTGATCGTAATTGACTTGTGAGCTCCACATCCACTCTGGACTGGACTGTGCTGCTCCATATTTTACTGTAGAAGGCTTCCAGACACTTTGATTGAGCTTATTTACTCCGGTTTGATTGATGTCCTTTCCACTTCATTTGACAGGCCAGCTAGAGGTGCTGTATGAAGAAATGTTGCGGAGAAAGTCAAGATGGCAGCTGTGGCCCTGGGGTGTTTGGTCGGGTAGTGTTGTGTTGTAACAGAAGACCCTGGGGGAGCATGTCGGTTGACACCGGGACTTAACCTTGCTCTCATTAACAGCACCATACGGGACTATTCTCTGCTATTATCAAGTCAGAGACCAAATCAAATCTGCTTAGTATAGACATTGTAATAACCAAGACACGGTTTGCTCATCGTCAAGCGAGCTTTAATTTTCACCTTTCGATATGTTGAGCTTTAAGTAAGTTGCCAGTGTATTTCTTGCTGAAATGGTGATACTGCTGTAAATATCTTCTGATATCTGGTGATACTGCTGCTTCAAGGGCCTTTGCTGTAAAGCAAAAATAAAATTTAACTCTGTGATACATCAAAAATCTCTGCTTTGTGCTCTGAGATTACAGTACACACTGAGTATACAGAACGAAACACCTTCCTAATATTGAGTTGCACCCCCTTTTGCCCTCAGAACAGCCTCTATTCGTCAGGGCATGGACTCTACAAGGTGTCAACATGAATTCTGGCCAATGTTGTCTCCAATGCGTCCCACAGTTGTGTTAAGTTGACTGGATGGCCTTTGGGTGGTGGACCATTCTTAATACACACGGGAAACTGTTGAGTGGGAAAAACCCAGTAGCGTTGCAGTTCTTGACATACTCGAACCGGTGCACCTGGCACCTGATAAAATGCCCTCGTTCAAAAGCAATTCAATATTTTGTCTTGCCCATTCACCTTCTGAATGGAACACATACACAATCCATGTCTCAATTGTTTTAAGGCTTAAAAATCCTTCTTTAACCTGTCTCCTCCCCTTGATCTACACTGATTGAAGTGGATATAACAACTGACATCAAAAAGGATCATAGTTTTCACCTGGATTCACATGGTCAGTCTATGTCATGGAAAGAGCAGATGTCCTTAACGTTTTGTACACTCGGTGTATATCTTGTATCTAATCCAAAATGTAAACATATACTTCTCCCTTCATCCCTTCCTAACACAACAGACCAGGCGATGCATCACTCCTCAGCCGACGTATGGCCCAACACCTACGTAGCCCAGGGCCTCTACTGCCTTTCCTCCTCCGACGCCTGGGAGCCAATTAGCAACGATCCCTCGGGCGTGGCCTCGCCGGCCGCCTACGTCATGGCAGGTGGGGGAGGAGGGACGCCCGGTGAGGGCTACGGTGATGTGGACAATGTGGGGGGCTACATCCAGCAGCAGCAGCCCCAACAGCTCACCCTGCAGCAGCAGAGCCAGCTGCAGCTCCAGCAGTTGCAGCAGATCCAGCTGTACCAGCACCAGCAGCTAATGCTCTACCAACAGCAACAGGTGAGACAGACTGGACTGGACTGCCTCATAGATCACTGTCACCTGGTGGAGTGAGTGTTTCAGTGTCCTTGAGCTGTTCTTGTCTATTGATGTTCTGTATTATGTTTCATGTTTTGTGTGGACCCCAGGAATAGCTGCTGCTTTTGCAACAGCTAATGGGGATCCTAATGAAATACAATGAAATACAAATACAGTACAACATAAATTGTCTAACTGACAACCATTGTATGTTAGCAGTTTGCTGAGACACTAGTGTTATTAGCAGTTGTGATTTTAACATGTAAATCTTGGTGGGGAAAACTCAAATAAATATAATTAGATGCATGCCAGCAAAGCCACTACACAACACAACACTGAACAATACATGAATTGGACTATAATGGTGACAAACGGTGCCCACAAACTATTATGGCCTACACAAAGCTGTCCCAACAGCAAAGTCCCAACACCTTACAACTGCTACACCTGGCTATCAGCGGAGCCTTGTCTTGTAGCGAAACAGTTCATTCAGCCTCATTCACGGCCTTTCAAAAAACATAGCTTAAACAAATGTGGTTTTTACTGACAATTGATACGTTCAAACGATGGCATGAGGGGATGACGAGCAGATGAGAGGCAATCCGTAATTTTGACTAAGACATTAATGAGTGAGCTAGGACAGACATAGTCAATATAACTATTTGTTCAGCAATTTTGAAATGTACAGCGACAGAATTCAGAACATGGGCCGTTCTTACAGTATTCTCCCTGTACATCAAGTCAGAACCGTAGGATACATAAAGGGGGCATATAAAAGCAGACAATGAAAGCTCTTACAATATTTGATAACATTTCTCTAAAAGAGGCTATAGGCTACATGTGCACCACCAAGTCAGTGGTGGACATAGGCTACGTTATGAGGGGAAAAAGGATCAAATTATTAACAGTTTACCACACGACATACACAACCCAACCAGCCGCCAACTTTCTTTCTTTTTTTTTCTTCTTTTTTTAAAATTTTACCCCTTTTTCTCCCTAATTTCGTGGTATCCAATTGTTGTAGTAGCTACTATCTTGTCTCATTGCTACAACTCCCGTACGGGCTCGGGAGAGACGAAGGCTGAATGTCATGCGTCCTCCGATACACAACCCAACCAAGCCGTACTGCTTCTTAACACAGCGCGCATCCAACCCGGAAGCCAGCCGCACCAATGTGTCGGAGGCTACACCGTGCACCTGGCAACCTTGGCTAGCGCGCACTGCGCCCGGCCCGCCACAGGAGTCGCAACGTTAACTATTCATGAAAATCGCAAATGAAATGAAATAAATATATTGTCTCACAAGCTTAGCCTTTTGTTAACAACACTGTCCTCTCAGATTTTCAAAAAATGCTTTTCAACCATAGCTACACAAGCATTTGTGTAAGAGTATTGATAGCTAGCATAGCATTAAGCCTAGCATTCAGCAGGCAACATTTTCACAAAAACAAGAAAAGCATTCAAATAAAATAATTTACCTTTGAAGAACTTAACAATGAGGAGACTCTCAGTTAGATAGCAAATGTTCAGTTTTTCAAAAAATATTATTTGTGTAGGAGAAATCGCTCCGTTTTGTTCATCACGTTTGGCTAAGAAAAAACCCCGAAAATTCAGTCATTACAACGGCAAACTTTTTTCCAAATGAACTCCATAATATCGACAGAAATGTGGCAAACGTTGTTTAGAGTCAATCCTCAAGGTGTTTTTCACATATCTATTCGATGATAAATCACTCGTGGCAGTTTGGTTTCTCCTCTGTTCAAAATGGAAAAATGCACGCACCTGGAGATTACGCAATAGTTTCGACGGAGGACACCGAGCGGACACCTGGTAAATGTAGTCTCTTGTGGTCAATTTTCCAATGATATGCCTACAAATACATCACAATGCTGCAAACACCTTGGGGAAACGACAGAAAGTGTAGGCTCATTCCTTGCGCATTCACAGCCATATAAGGAGACATTGGAACACAGCGCATTCAAAATCTGGCTCACTTCCTGTATGAAATTTCATCTTGGTTTTGCCTGTAGCGTTAGTTCTGTGGCACTCACAGACAATATCTTTGCAGTTTTGGAAACGTCAGAGTGTTTTCTTTCCAAAGCTGTCAATTATATGCATAGTCAAGCATCTTTTCGTGACAAAATATCTTGTTTAAAACGGGAATGTTTTTCATCCAAAAATGAAATACTGCCCCCAGAGGTTCAAGAGGTTGGTTCTCCCAGGTCTGGGAGAACCAGAAATCTTGCTTGTTTGTAGGTGACCAAATACTTATTTTACACCATAATTTGCAAATAAATACATTAAAAATCCTACAATGTGATTTTCTGGAAAAAAATATATAATTTTGTCTGTCATAGTTGAAAATAATGATTTTTTTCGTGGTGACTAATCGCAGTTCTGATGTCCAAGAGTTATTTTCGGTCGTAAGAGACGGTAGCAGCAACATTATGTACCAAATAAGTTTTAAAAAAAAGAAGTTACAAACAACGCAAAGAAACAAACAAAAAACACAATTGGATAGTGATAAAGAATTTTGTAATCAATGTTCATAAATTTCAATTATCCGTATAGGTCTGCAAACCAGAGTTTGTAAAGTTCTGGTTTTAAATGATACAGACAGAATTCCCAGCTCACAATTGGTCAAATCCAAGTTTATAAGCGAGAGCTCTCCTGTGCATATACTGTACAAAGACGTTCCTTTTATAACAGTCTCTTAACCTACACACACACAAACACACTAACAGGCTACAATTCTCACCACAGTTCATCACTACCCAGCTGACAGTTCCAGTCCCCCCCAGATAAGGGAACCCTGGAGGGGCTCTCCCTGTCCCATCATATCTCCCCAGAGTTATAGCCGGGTCGGTTCAAACATAGGTTAAGGCCCCTCTTTGTTTACTTTCGGCACACTCATACATTCCTCTCTTCCCAACCTAGTTGGACCTGTGTTTAGTGTTTATTATTTTTAATTACTCCATGTCCATGCTACATAACCTCTAATACCTAATGGTTAAGTTTCCGGGTATAATTCTTTAATCATTTATCTTAAACCTTTATAAAATCTTTTAACATATAGGAACACGTAAAACGTCACCCTTCTTCTCTGCCACCATCTAAAGGTTGAATCATGACGTAATTGATCTTCAGGTTAGAGGTCTAGAAAGAGGCCCGAGATCCCGACTTGGAATTCCGAGTTGAATGACCGTTCAAAACATGCTTTCCCAGTTTTCTTGAACTCGCTGAAGTCTGAGATTTCCCAGTTCCAAGTTTACAGTTGTTTTGAATGCAACAGAAGTCATCCTAGATTGACTGCACTGCCAATGTTGAATGATTATCCTTTGAAGCTTAGAAAAGAGACCCTTAAACCCAGACTTGGACCACACATCCACTCCACTGAATAGCAGGCCAGGGATTCCTTTGCAATGGTTGCAGTTAGCCACGGATTGCTTCCAAACCACTCAATTTTGCGATTTCCAACTTGTTGTGTACTGTTTATGTACTGTTTATGTACTGTTGTGTACTGTCTACGTTTTATCTAGAATTTCTCTTCATAATTTCTCTTCATATGACAAGGATTGAAAAGGATTTGCCAGGAGATTGTCAACTTGATTCATGATGATGACTGCTAGCTTGCTAGCTAAGATTTTGAAAGTATGATGTCAGTCCAATCAAAGCTGTTTTTAACCTTCTTACTACTAATGTAATGTTACCAATGCTAGTCCTACTAATTAAATACAGAAATAATTGTAGCCAAGAGCAACAGATGACTCATTCCTCCCACTAGCCATGAGCTATCGGGTCATGGGGAGGTTTCTTGATTATGTTATTTTTTGTGTCATGAAAAAATGTGAATGAACTGTGTTCCCTATCTACAGGCAATGGAACACAGACTACACAGTGCAAACCACTCCCTCCAAGCCACACCCAACAGCACCATTCACAGTCTAGGCCTGCCCACTCATCCTCGCCTGGCTGACCTGTGGGGCTCTGCACAGGTGGAGATTGTCGGACACATGAGCGGGCCAATGGCTGACATGGTTGTTGGTGTGGTCGAGACCTTGGGGGAGGAGCCAGAGGAGGAGAGCGAATGCATTTCAGAGCAACAGGAAGAGGAGGAGACTAAGGTGAGCCATGTGGTTGAAGAAAATGTGGTTGAAGAAAATGTGTTGATTTTAAGACTAGTGGTTTTTGTAATGTTTTAGATATCATCAATATTATCATACGCATTGATGCCTAATGGTACTAAGCATTGTCAATATTAACAGCAGGCCTTACAAGTAGGCATGGTTAAAGTAGGAAGAAATAGATGTCATTGTTGTAAAAAGGTGTGAGTGTGGTACATTTACTATCATAATGTATGCAAATATTGAATTACTTTGACATATGTAATGATGTTATACAGTGCCTTGCAAAAGTATTCATCCCCCTTAGCGTTTTTACTATTTTGTTGCATTACAACCTGTAATTTAAATAGATTTTTATTTCGATTTTATGTAATGGACATACACAAAATATTCCAAATTGATGAAGTGAAATGAAAAACGTAAAAAAAATAATCTACAAATTAAAAAACTGAAAAGTCCCTAAATAAGATCTGGTGCAACCAATTACCTTCAGAAGTGACATAATTAGTTAAATAAAGTTCAGTTGTGTGCAATCTAAGTGTCACATGATCTTAGTATATATACACCTGTTCTGAAAGGCCCCATAGTCTGCAACACCACTAAGCAAGGGGCACCACCAAGCAAGCGACACCGTGAAGATGAAGGAGCTCTCCAAACAGGTCTGGGACAAAGTTGTGGAGAAGTACAGATCAGGGTTGGGTTATAAAAAATATCTGAAACTTTGAACATCCCACGGAGCACCATTAAATCCATTATAAAAAAATTGAAAGAATATGGCACCACAGCAAACCTGCGAAGAGAGGGCAGCCCACAAAAACTCACAGACCAGGCAAGGAGGGTATTAATCAGAGAGGCAACAAAGAGACCAAAGATAACCCTGAAGGAGCTGCAAAGCTTCACAGCGGAGATTGGAGTATCTGTCCATAGGGCCACTTTAAGCCATACACTCCACAGAGCTGGGCTTGACGAAAGAGTGTCCAGAAAAAAAAGCCATTGCTTAATAAAGAAAAAAATAACCAACCATGTTTGGTGTTTGCCAAAAGGCATGTGTGAGACTCCCCAAACATATGGAAGAAGGTACTCTGGTCAGATGAGACAAAAATTTTGCTGTTTCAGTCTTCCAGAAATTTGAGACTGGGACGGAGGTTCACCTTCCAGCAGGACAATGACCCTAAGCATACTGCTAAAGCAACACTCAAGTGGTTTAAGGGGAAACATTTAAATGTGCTGGAATGGCCTAGTCAAAGCCCAGACCTCAATCCAATTGAGAATCTGTGGTATGACTTAAAGATTGCTGTACACCAGCAGGAACTCATCCAATTTGAAGGAGCTGGAGCAGTTTTGCCTTGAAGAATGGGCAAAAATCCAAGTGGCCAGATGTGCCAAGCTTATAGAGACATATCCCAAGAGACTTGCAGTTGTAATTGCTGCAAAAGGTGTGTGTGTCTGTAATATCGTTTCAGAAGAAAAAACATTTTGCATCTTCAAAGTGGTAGGCATGTTGTGTAAATCAAATGATACAAACCCCCCAAAAATCTATTTTAATTCCAGTTTGGAAGGCAACAAAATAGGAAAAATGCCAAGGGGGTGAATACTTTTGCAAGCCACTGTATTACGTTAAGTTCCCTATGGTGAACAGAACGTGTTGCTACATTACACAGATTAACGTTTTAACCACACAAGAATTCCAAGAAATACACATCCTTTTTTTACCTCAGTTTGGTGAATTTAGTATTTTGACACTCGGCCATATATCAAAAAGCCATGACAACAGGAAGCAGCAATAGTATTTAAAAATACATATTTTAGCAATATAAATGGTACATTTAACATTGGATTCTACTTTATCAGGTAAAACTATTGAATGAGCCCCCCCAAAAAAGGTACTATGGTTTATTGATTTTATGTTTGTCCTGACTACTACAAGTGATTTACTTCAAAGTCCTCCAGCCACAAGATGTCATTCAAAGGTAATACATGGGTTATGGATTTATGATGTACCCATAGGTAGTGCCTCTTGACTGATCCTCACAGTTTGGTAAGTAGAGTATAGTCAGTAAACCATCCATTTACTGTTTTCATAGGACGATGAGGTTACGTTAACCTTAGAACCAACTTTGACCCCGTCCCCGCTTAGAGAAGACGCCACCCCGATTGGAGGCACCGGTCCACAACTAGCACGCCCAGCACCAATGGCAGAACGCATACCCTTTGTGGTCACACCCTGCATTGTCCAATCGTTGGAGGAGAAGGACGAAGAGGTGGCCAAGGGGTCTATTGTTGCCGTGGCGACCAATTGAGGGGGATAGTCAGAAAGAGTGACAAACAGGATATACTTATCCATAATCCACCAATCAAGCTATTCTACTCCACATCCAGCTATTTACCCACTCTGGGACTGAGAAAAAACAAAACGACTTTTCCTGGAGGAGAAAGTATTGGATACGACAATGATAAAAGGGAACTTTAAAGACAAATCTGTCGTTTTGCAGAAACGTGAGGACTTGTTTTGCAGTAATATTGAACTAATGAATTAAAATTGAAAGAATGGAGTATAGAGAAAGAAAAAGGACGCTGTGAAAAGATCAGTGCATTACAGAGAATCACAAGACAACCAAAAGAAAGTGCATGCTTTTGAAAGTAATTTAACATTAATAGTAAAACGTATACAAAGTAATAATATATACAATACCGGTCAAAGGTTTTAGAACACCTACTCCTTCAAGGGTTTTTCTTTATTTAAAAAAAAACTATTTTCTACATTGTAGAATAATAGTGAATACATCAAAACTATGAAATAACACATATGGAAACATGTAGTAACCAATAAAGTGTTAAACAAATCAAAATATATTTTATATTTGAGATTCTTCAAAGTAGCCACCCTTTGCCTTGATGACAGCTTTGCACACTCTTGGCATTATGTCAACGAGCTTCATGAGGTAGTCACCTGGAATGCATTTCAATTAACAGGTGTGCCTTCTTAAAAGTACATTTGTGGAATTTTTTTCCTTCTTAATGCGTTTGAGCCAACCAGTTGTGTTGTGACAAGGTATACAGAAGATAACCCTATTTGGTAAAAGGCCAAGTCCATATTATGGCAAGAAAACCTCAAATAAGCAAAGAGAAACGACAGTCCATCATTAAGACAGGAAAGTCAGGCAATACGGAACATTTCAAGAACTTTGAAAGTTTATTCAAGTGCCGTCGCAAAAAAAGATCAAGCGCTATGATGAAACTGGCTCTCAGGAAGACCCAGAGTTGCCTCTGCTGCAGAGGATAAGTTCATTATATTTACCAGCCTCAGAAATTGCAGCCCAAATAAATGTTTCACAGAGTTCAACTAACAGACACATCTCAACATAAACTGTTCAGAGGAGACTGTGTGAATCTGGCCTTTGTGGTCGAATTGCTGCAAAGAAACCACTACTAAAGCACACCAGTAAGAAGAAGAGACTTGGGCCAAGAAACACAAGCAAAGGACATTAGACCGGTGGAAATCTGTCCTTTGTCTAGAGTTCAAGTTTTCGATTTTTGGTTCCAACCGGCGCGTATTTGTGAGACGTGGTGTGGGTGAACGGATGATCTCCACATTTGTATTTCCCACCGTAAAGCATGGAGGAGGAGGTGTTATGGTGTGGGGGTGCTTTACATGTGACACTGTCTGTGATTTATTTAGAATTACACACTTAACCAGCATGGCTACCACAGCATTCTGCAGTGATACGCCACCCCATCTGGTTTATGCTTAGTGGGACTATCATTTGGTTTTCAACAGGACTATGACCGAACACACCTCCAGGCTGTGTAAGGGCTATTTGATCAAGAAGGAGAGTGATGGAGTGCTGCATCAGATTACCTGGCCTCCACAATCCCGGCCTCGAGCAACTTGAGATGGTTTGGGATGAGTCGGACCGCAGAGTGAAGGAAAAGCAGCCAATAAGTGCTCATTATATGTGGGAACTCCTTCAAGACTGTTGGAAAAGCATTCCAGGAGAAGCTCGTTGAGAGAATGCCAAGAGTGAGCAAAGTTGTCATCAAGGCAAAGTGGCTACATTGAAGAATCTCAAATATATTTTGATTTGTTTAACACTTTGGTGGTGCCTACACGATTCCACGTGTTATTTCATAGTTTTGATGTGTTCATTATTATTCTAAAATGTAGAAAATAGTACAAATAAAGAAAAACCCTTGAATGACTAGGTGTTATAGAACTTTTTGACCGGTAGTGTAATTTTGATTTTTTATAAAAACAAAAAAAGAAATAAAGTAATATTTATCTGTGTGTGTTTCTGTGTGTGTGCGTGTGCTTGCATGTATGTGTGAGTGTTCAAATGTATGAATGTATGTATGTACAGTTTGTATGTATTTATGTATGTATGCAAAAATATATATTCTGGAAAAACATATTCTTGTCGGCAGTGGTATTGTGTGTGGTGTTCAGTAGTTTCACACACAAACTAATCTCAGACGCACGTAGCATAAACGGTACCGTAACGTCTTTCAACAGACTGTGGAACGCGACCAACAAGCGGCTTTGTCCAGATTTCTGTCACTGATCATTTTGGACAAGGCTCCTGTGTGGCTCAGTTAGTAACGCATGGCTCTTGCAACACCAGGGTTGTGGGTTTGATTCCCACAGAGGACGAGTATGGGAAAACAACTCAAATGTATGCAGTCACTACTGTAATAAGAGTGGATAGTGGCCCAGAGTGGCTCTGGATAAGAGTGTCTGCTAAATGACCCCCCCCAAAAAACAAAAAAAAAATTAGGTGATAAATATTGCTGAAGGGGAGGGGATATTTGGCCCATAGACTTGTCTGAAACTTGCAGAGAGAGGGGGTGGAGCTTCCTCTCCTTGTTGTAGTGTATTTCTCCCCCCCCCCCCCTCCCCAGAACTTCACTGAGCATCTGACACAAGATTTTAGTTATTGGTTTCCGAGATTACACACACGCACAAAAATGATGGATAATTTGTGGCAGTTTCAGGAAGCTGGGCGTATGTCCGCACATCACTACTTCACAAGAGAGCGATTTTAACATGTATTTTTGTTGTTACTCAAAATGCCTTCTGGAACATGTGAACTTTCATGTGCCTGAATAACAAACTTGTTATACCATCTGTAAATATGAATATAATTGTTAAATTACAAGCCTAGTTGGTTAATTAACGGAAAAAGACAAGAACCTTCCCACTAGCCATGATTGGCTAAGATAATGGATAGGCTGGACATGCCGATAGATGAGCTCGGATTGGTCTGTCATGTAGCACGCTTCTGTCTATAACATGAGCTGCTTAGTATGTGTAGATAATCCTTGCCACCACAGTTTTTTTGAAAGATATGTTAGCCACGGAGAACTGCAAAACTTGCTACTGCTCTCAACAACATTGCTGACCTGAATATAGCAGGCGCAATCGACAAAGATCAGTGGGAAAAAGTGGTGATGGACTAATTTCTGCAAACGGTCAGTGTGAACCGGAGTGACTTCACACAACGGGCCAAACAAGCTGTACAAACAAAACGGAAACAACACAGGATTTCTTACTTAAAGGGGTTCCAGTCTGCCATGTAGCTTTCATCCATGTATACGGCTAAGAGTCTAGTTACATTTTCAGATATTATTAAGCTACATTTTTGGATATTGTAAGTTTCAAATTTAGTCAAAGTTTTTTTCATTGCAAGTTAAGTGTATGGTTAGCTAGCTAGTGAACATTAGCTTGCTGGCTCACTAGCTAACGTTACGTGTATGATCTGTGTAGTAATATTATTAGTATCTCAGAAAGTCATTTGCATTGCTAGTTATAGCCTAATGTTAGCTAGCTTGCTAACATTGAACTTAGTTGGTTAACTTTAGTGTTAGGATTGTGTATTGGAGGCAAAGTCAGGTGCAGGAGAGCAGAGTGTTGTGAACAGGCTCACTTTTATTCAGGTCAAAATGACAGTACAAAGTAACAGAAAAATGTGCACAAAACACGGAACATAGACAAAAAATAATGCCCGTAACGATATCCACAATATCAAAATACACGTAACGCAAAACAATCCTACACAAAGACATGATGGGGAACAGAGGAATAAATACATATGAATTGATTGGGGAATGAAAACCAGGTGTGCAGGGAAGAAGACAAAAGAAATGGATACATGAAAAATGGAGCGGCGATGGCTAGAAAGCCGGTGACGTCGACCGCTGAACGACGCCCGAACAAGGAGAGGAATCGACTTCGGCGGAAGTTGTGACATTTAGCTAACTACAGATTCATACCACAGCATTTCATGCATGGTAGCAAGCTATGACAATCTGTTTTTATTGTTTGCTAGCTAGCTACATGTCTAAACAAGTCTCCAATTCGCCAGATGTTTGCATGACCCATCAAGTTAGCTACATGCCTCACATGTGAATCCTTAAAGAGATGGGTGGTACTAAGGCTTAAGAGGGTGTGAACGATGCTGAATAGTTGCAGATAAAGAATAGATCTCCAGTAGGTGTACCAGAACATTCAAGGTCCATTTTCTCAAAAGTGTGGGTTACAAGTTTATCAACTTTCAAAGCAGAATAATTTTCCCATTGTTCCTCAACTTCAGCGTATGATATACCATTTTGTAGTTCTGAGTCTCTACTTTTATCCAATGTAAAAAACACAATTTCAAATTTTGACACATTAGACCGAATCGAGGTGGTTGGTGACATATACCATTTAAAGCTCTGGTGGGATGCTTTTTGGCCACTGTATGCCAGGGTTGGGCTCAATTTAGAATTTTGACTCCCATTCAACTCATAAGTTTAAATTCTAATTGAATTGGCCACATCCCACAGGATTTAGAATTTGTACTTGAGTTTGAGTGACAGGAAGTAGAATTTAATTCAGTGCAATTCAAAGAAATTCCACTCAATCATAAAACACGAGTTTCATTGAGTCTGACAGGTCACACTTTTCTCTGGAAAAGTGTGGTGCAGCGGTCTAAGGCACTGCATCTCAATGCTAGAGGGTCACTACAGACCCTGGTTCGATTCCAGGCTGTATCACAACCTGCCGTGATTGGGAGTCCCATAGGGCGGCGCACAATTGGCCCAGCATCGTTAGGGTTTGGCGGTCAATGTTTAACTGACTTGCCTAGTTTAAAGTAATGTTTTTTTTTAAATACTCTTTTAACCTTAGTGCTTAGAATAGCCAAATCTATTTTCATGATTGATGTTATGTACACAATGCATTTTTGTATAGACTACACCAAATATAGAATTGAAGAGACATTTGAATTACACTGAAGTAAATTACATTTCTTTTAATTACTTTTTTAATTGCAATTCTGTATCCTGTTTACTACTTCAATTCAAATTTAATAATTTAATTGGAATTTATTAGACATTCTCAATTCAATTCTGTATGCTTGCCAGGCTGGGTTAAGATTTAGAGTATACTGGGTCACTCACATCCACCATGGATAAAGGACAACTCAAATATCCCATTAATTCTGACAGAGCTGAAAAGTATTAAAAGGGAACAACATTTATTCATTGAATTTTGGAATCCATCAGTTTCGCTCACAATGCTATGAAATCTGGAGCGTTTCCAGTCCTGTAAACAGTATGGCTTTTCTGGTTTCGTTACTGGCGAAACTACCCTCTGTCTGTTTCTATATAACTGACTAATTGCTCTGTTGGAGGACATTGTTTAACTGCCTGTAACGTTGATTACAATGGAAGTGAGAGACAGAAAAAGACTGACGTGTGGGAGTGGAGCTGGGAACCACCAATTTGTTCACCAATTCATCAATATGACAAAGATGCCTCTGTTGCTTTAAATTAACAGGCATGTCACTTAGTAAAACGTTTACTCAAAAAGCCTATGTTCATTTAATGTAAGTAGCGTTAACTTTTGTAGTAATACTTATATGATAGTTGTATTCGTTTTTTTTTGTTCTATATCCATATGCATTGAATAATCACAACAATAAATCATTTGGCAGATAAGTTACTAACCTTTTATTAGCTACATTAGTCGTTTTATACATTCAGAGAAAAATCGTCTCTACAAAAGATAAATAAATACACGACTAAAGACAGACAGAGAAACATACATACTGTACATTCAGACATAAAAAAACTGACTGACCAAATATAATGGAAATCCTTTTCATTTAACAGACAGCAAAGATTCCTCTGTCTCAAATCTGCAGGTTTAAAGACATAGGGAGCAACCTGAGAAACTGTTTGAAGTAGAGCGAGAGCGAAGAAAGAGCCAGAGAGAAAGCGGTTCATTCATAATTCAACTACTTTTCACATAAAACCCTGTGTCATACCGTTTCTTTTTTCTTCTGTGCTCAGTGGTGTCAGAAGAACATCGGGTTTTGTTCATTAGGGCATGCAAAGAGTAACAGTTTACGATGTTTCGCAACGTAAAACAAATATGAGCATTTCTTATTTCCTGAGGCAGTCCCTCCTGTTTCAGTCCATTTTCCTCCATCTAATGCCTGAAGAACACTCCCCAGTTTTTAGTTTTTAAATTCACCATCATAAAATCATTCAGCATGTGTTTGTTTTGTGTTATCATCAAGTGAGCGATTAATCTAAATGACAAAGGGGGATGGATGGTGGCTGTTCCGTTTGTAGCCATAGCATTATTAAGTAAAAAATCTCTAGCATCATTACATCTGATTTGGCTGTTGTCAGTCAGATTTAACACTGTCATCTATCAACCCACCATAGAACTCCCTCACAAGGTGGGCCTCATTGAATCTATAGCTATTGAAACACCACCGGTAGCCATTGTCTCCTGTTTAAATAAAGGTGGGTTAAATAAAGGTTAAGTTAAAAAAATCAAAATAAAACCAATGATCTTAAAAAGTCAAGTACTACTATGGAGCCCAGATTATTTCTCCTCATGGATTCACAGACATCATTCACCGAGAGAGGAAAGAGAAGGAAAGCTCGATAGTGAGAGAGAGAAAGACTAAAAGAGAAATTCACACCATATAAAAAAAAACATGTTATAAAAAAAAACAGCACTCATAAGGCTAGATGGGCTCCTCATCATTACTCTCCTCCTCCTCCACTTGCTGCTCTGAGGCAGCCCGGAGGGCGGGGAGGGGGGTGGAGAAGGCAGCAAGGGGGACGGAGAGGGCGACAGTGAGGGGAATGGAGAGGGGCGAGGTGAGCGGGAGGGAGAGGGGCAACGAGTGGGGTAGCGAAGGGCTACTGTTGCTACTGCTGCTCCCTGTTCCGCTGCTGCTGCTACTACTACTGCTGTTCACCTCCGCTACCTCCCGCCTCGTGCCCTCGATCCACACCGCCATCTCTTCCTCCTCCTGTGTCGGGGGAGGTGGCGGTGCAGGGGCGTGGGAGACGACGGGAGCGGAGGAGAGAGGAGAGGAGGGGGCGGTGGGGGAGGCGGGGGCTGAGGTTGTCTGGGGCTTGGATGACTTCCGTCTGATGTTGCGGAAGCTGGCCAGGGGGGGGCGTAGCCGGACGCCGCTATGCGTAGAGGCCTCAACGGCCTTCTGGAGCTGGGGGAGAATAGGGTAGTGGGGATAGGGAAAGAGAGGGGACACAGAAGAACACAACATTGAATTACATGAAAATAGCATGATAAGTAAGACTCATAAGGCAATAACGACTTACTAAATTGTAAGGTTCAAGCAAAAGCGAATGGAAAAACTGTTAAATAGAAAGAGAGAGCGATAAAAGAAAGTGAAAATTAGAAGATGACATTTTCTTACCTCTTTAAGTGCCACAACACCCACCAGTTTTCCGATACTGGTGACATAGGCATGACTCAGGCCCAGTAATGAGAAGAGTGTGTGGGTCTGAGACAGGCATAAAAGGTCAGACGTCAAATTAGACCCCACTTCTAACTGCTTTAGGTTCAGCATTCTGCTATGGCTTCTGTTCTGAGCAAATCTACTATCGGTTGTATTTCAGTTGTGTCTAGACATGATGTCATATACTGTATCTCCGAATTGGTATGAGTTGGCAGCCCTTCAAACCAACCTTGTGTAGCGAGGTCCTCTCCACCAGCTGAAAAGGGGAAGGATCTATTCGGATCTGATCAATTTCCATTGGCTTGTCCATCTCAGCCTCCTCCCATTCTTTGATCTGCACCAGCCAATAAGACACAAGTTGAAGAAACAAAACGCTGTAATTGGCTAAATTCCCTCTAAAGCGCAACCTTCAACGTCAACTGCCTCCATAAGAGATTTAGGGTTGTTGACACCTTTTAACCTTCTTATGGGTTTCAACATTCTAGGCCAGACTCTTTTGACAAGGACAAACGTGTTTGAAAATGTACAACGCAGCCTACTCTAATCATTTGGTATTGCATCAGGGGACGTAAAAGTTCTTGGGACCTAACAAGTTGACCTAAATGAGATCAGTTACCTCTTCTGGTGTCATCGTATCGGACAGGAGAGGGTTGGCGCAAGGCTCCTGATGAGAGAAAATAGCGGGGGGGGTGTAAGATAAGACACTTTCTGACTCACGTCATGCACACATTTTCCCTCGTCCCATAACCTAGCCGATTGTCGCTGTTCCATTTGTCGCTGTTCCAATCACTGTTCCAATCACTCATATTTGTCTCTTCAAAACATATTGAGTTATGTACCGTATTTGGTTGAGTACAGTGTCAAGAATAACATGTTTTGTGTGGGCTGCATGTTCGTGGATATACTATATACTTTTTAAAAAGCCTGGTTGTGTGTGTGAAACAACTTTTCAGATGAGTTTAGGGTGCACAATTCAACCCCAACATTAACCCCAACCCCAGCAGTGGCTGTGCTAGCCAGTGGAAGACTACAACAACAAAGGGTTTGTGTGGGAAAATTGATGGGACAGTCATTTGTGCAGCAGGAAAAGTATGAATCCAATTCAATTCCCAATACTTACAAGCGCATCCTTGAGTATAAAATAGTCATGGATTTGGCTTTTCAGAATGAAAGGCTGGAATATCCAGTAGAAAACTGTAAAACTACAAATCAATGGCAAAATATTATGATCACCATTGAATAGAGAGATTGAATAGTATCATTAACATACATTGTTTTTCATATTTGCAGTATAAATTGGTAAATGTGAAAAGCCAACCAGTCATACCAGGCAAATAATAACCATATTTCATATGCTGATTTCCATATGAGAGAACTTAAGAGGAAATATGTTTGACTAGGGAGCCTCTCTGAACAATCTCCATTTGCAAGTCCTGTGAATTCATTTGTCACACTCAATTAGATAAAGAAGTGTGATTACATAAAGAACAGAGCCCAGTAATAAGATTCATCCCATGCAAATATAATGGATAAATATTCATATTTCCTTGAAATATGGTTTTCAATGAAACCGCCAAGGAGAGACGCCATCTACATCTCAACGGCTCATTACCTCAGTAATTCATTTGCTGTTCAGATTATCGATTCCATAAATACTTTAGTGATCATTAGGAAGACCTTGGTGTGCATACAGTAGTGCTGAGCGATTAGTGCTTTTTGAGGTTGGTTTGGTTTTGATTCGATTATGAAAAAATTAATTGAGGTTTTCGATTATTATAACTTTTCACATTAAATGCATTATGCATTATGTGGTTTGAATGCTGTAACAACACAGAATAAAACAATTAATAAAAGTCCCATGACAGCAGTGATGCCCATTTCACTGAGTGTACAAAACATTAGGAACATCTTCCTAATATTGAGTTGCACCCCCTTTTGCCCTCAGAACAGCCTCAATTCGTGGGGCATGGACTCTACAAGGTGTCGAAAGCGTTCCACAGGGATGCTGGCCCATGTTGGCTGGAGGTTCTTTGGGTGGTGGACCATTCTTGATACACATGGGAGACTTGAGTGTGAAAAACCTAGCAGCATTGTAGTTCATAAAACCTCAACAAGGATCTGCCCCATCTTTTCAGTTTTTACCTAAACTGACATACCCAAATCTAACTGCCTGTAGCTCAGGACCTGAAGCAAGGATATGCATAATCTTGATACCATTTGAAAGGAAACACTTTGAAGTTTGTGGAAATGTGAAATTAATGTAGGAGAATAGAACACATTAGATCTGGTAAAAGATACGTTTTAGACTGATCCAATGAACCATTCTGTTCAAAATGTTCAAAATGTTGTATCAAGACTGCCCAAATGTGCCAAATTGGTTTATTAATACAAGTTCATAATTGTGCACTCTCCTCAAACAACATAATGGTATTGTTTCACTGTAATAGCTACTGTAAATTGGACAGTGCAGTTAGATTGACAAGAATTTAAGCTTTCTGCCAACATCAGATATATCTATGTCCTGTGAAATGTTTGTGTTACTTACAACCTCACGCTAATCACATTAGCCTATGTTAGATTAACCGTCCCGTGGAGGGGGGGGGGGGGGAACACCAATCCTGCAGAGGTTTTAACACACTCACCTGGCACCTACTACCATACCCCGTTTAAAAGGCATTTACATATTTTGTCTGGCCAATTCACTCTCAGGGTAGCCTAGTGGGTAGAGCGTTGGACTAGTAACCGGAAGGTTGCAAGTTCAAACCCCCGAGCTGACAAGGTACAAATCTGTCGTTCTGCCCCTGAACAGGCAGTTAACCCACTGTTCCTAGGCCGTCATTGAAAATAATAATTTGTTCTTAACTGACTTGCCTAGTTAAATAAAGGTAAAAAAAATTAAATAAATAAATGGCACACATACACACAATCCATGTCTCAAGGCTTAAAAATCCTTCTTTACCTGTCTCCTCCCCTTCATCTACACTGATTGAAGTGGATTTAACATTAATGACATCAATAAAGGATCATAGCTTTCACCTGGATTCACCTGGTCATGTCATGGAAAGAACAGGTGTTCCTAATGTTTTGTATATTACATTCGTTTTTTTGTTGTTGACTTCATTATATAATTCCAAGTCATCTCATCTCTACCACATGGACCGGACAAGTAGGCGCGCAATGGATTATGGTAATTGTAGTTTATTACCATGTTTTCTTGCGCTTAACTAAGTAGAGTATTGGCCTGTGGGAAACTAGAACTCCCCACTACATCGCACAGTTCAGGCTTGATCTGATTTATCTCTAGAGAAAATGTGCATTGAACACACAGAAAAAAAAACTGAATGAAATGAAATGATTGTAGTTTAACTGAAGTTGGTCAATTACCGAAAAACAACCAGCATTTTGGTTATTCACTTAGCACCAGCGTACAGTCACGCACAGGTACAGAAACAGAAACCCTGTACACACACAGTTATAAACTACCTGTGACTGTCCCTCTGCCGGTTTGTCTTGGGAGGAGAATATATTCCATAGTGTCCTCCTAACGGACTGAAGAGTGCCCTTGTCTGAAAAGGACAAATGATAAAAGATTTGATGGACGAGGGTCAAAAGTCTTCTACAAAGGTATCTTGATGTTGAGATTGATAACTAAATAATTCAAAGCTGTATAGTAATATGAATATGCAATAAGCTGAATAATAATAGGGGACTGTTGCCAGGCACCCATAGAAGTATTGTTCCAGAGAGATGGTTCAACTCACCAGGAGCTGTGTGATTGGACGAGGGCTCCTGCGGTTTAGGGGACGGCAGGGGGCCATTTCGTTCTTCCTGAACTGGGGTGCTCTGGGAAATTGAACAAAACAGTAATTCATCACATTCACAGCTTGAATAATGACATAATACAATAAGTTCCTTGCCACATAACGCTTCAGTAAGTGCATTCCAGCTTTCCCCTATAGAAGAACACTTTCTGGTTCCGGGTAGAACTTTGTCACCAAACAAAGAATAATTTTAGAACCCTCCGAAGAACCTTCTTGGATGAAAAAAAGTTGCATGTAGACCCATGTAGAACCTAGTCCCTGTAGAAGAACCCTTTCAGAACCCTATTTTGCTGCACCTGCGATAACATCTGCAAATATGGGTGCACAACCAATAAACTTTGATTTGATAGACTTTCTAAGAGTGTTTTTGATTCCTTATGAACATTTACCCTCTCTGTCTGACAAACCTTATCTTCACTCTCCTCGTCGTCTTCATCCACAAAGGCAAAGGATTCCCAGCTGTCTTTGGCATACTGGTTCTGTTCCTGTAAACACTGTTCCTGCCTGAAGATCCGCCTCTCTGCAGAGAGCCACCAATCACAGAGAGCGTGGAGCTCTGAGCGGTCGATGGAGCCCAATAAGATCATAGAATCTACGGGGAAGAGAGAGTCACATGATGAACCACTCAAGAAATGAATCGAAGACATTGAAATGTATCCTCACGTTCACGAAAAACGCATTCATTTTACCTGTTGAATCCACTAGTGGTATTGTTTTGAGAGAAATGGAGTCCAGGAGATATATCAACTCCCTGTAGGTGGATTGTAACGAGAGAAACTTCACTTTCCTAACCATGATGTCCTCCACAAAGATGTTATACTGGCTGTAAGTCAGAAGGAAATGCCAATCATTCATTCATGCTCAACACTTGTGTACTTCAGGTGTGTCTATGTTGAAGAATCAAGCATGTGGAGGAGGCCATATTGACACAAACAACTCATTGTTTTCGCATGGGACCCTCAATGCAACTGGGTCCCTCAGAGCCAACATGTCACCTCGGTTGCAGCTTCTCTCTGCACACCTGATGTGTCCAAAGCCCAGCTCAGGGAGGTAAGGCAGTTTCTTGATCTGGATGATTGAGTCATAGAGCGAGGGCTGCAAGCCCTGGGCCACCATGTTGGCCAGGATCACCGCCACCATCATGGGCAGGATGTGGGAGATCTGGCCCGTCAGCTCGAAGCAGATCACCGCCGTGGACACCGTGTGGGTCACCGCCCCGGTCAGTGCAGCCGCTCCTGGGAGAGAGGAGGGAGAAGAGCAAGGAAAGAGGGGAGGCAGGGAGAAATGGAAGACAGAGGAAGGGAGAGAGGGATGGGGAGGGAGAGAAAGAAAGAATAAAGGGGAGAAATAAATCATTTTCAGGTGGAAGGGATGTGTAGCTGGATGATCCACAGGAGAGGGAGATATGAAAAGGGGGGGTGATGGGTGGATGGGAAAACAATGGGAGTGATTAATGGGAAGAGGCAACACAGCACTCACAGTCGAGGGACAAGTATAGGAGGGATGGCAGGAGGGAAAGAAAAGACGAGGCATGGGGTAAAGAACAAGGGAAGAGGAGGAGAAACATCAGGGACTCAGGGCTGAAAAGCAGGGGGATGATTGATGTACAGAACGGCACGTGGGAATAGCGAAGGAAGAAAGGGAAAAGGGGATGGAATTAAAGGGGCGCCGGTAAAGAGGGGAGGAGGGGGATGTGTAGGACGAGAGAGGGAAGATGAAGGAGATTAATGGTAGCGTATAGGTTTATGGGCCACCGAGACAGCGGAGGACAGGAGAGAGAGAACAGACAGTGACATTTCACTATCACACCAAAGGCGGATGACGGGCAGGAACTGACAGAGAGAGGGAGAGGAGGAGGTGGAAAGGGAGACTGACCAATGACAGCGTACCCTCCTGGGATGATGCGGTACAAGATTCCATCAAACAGAATCCCGTGGGGGAAGAGGGTAGCCATGATCTCCCCTACCAGTCGGCCGAAAGAGGCTCCTGGGGAGAAAGAGATGATGGTGGATATGGGAGGTGGAATGTCATGTTTACGTTGCTATTATGTTGGCTATCAGACATTTATCCCCCCTCCTGCGACCACTCAATGTTAATTTGACCTTCTTCTAAGCACTCATCCATCTCTGTGGCTCACTAATGATTTTCCACTCTTTATATATGACATCTCATCCTTGAAGGTACACTGATTTAAAAACTACCCAGAATGCTCTACTTCATGATTATCCATGATGCTTTATACCATAGTCATATACTGTAGGCCTACATTGGATCGCTCGATCAGATTATTTCACTACCGAACGATAATGTCAATTTCCATGAGACAAAATATTTAAAACTGATATGGAATTTGTGTTCATGTTTAGACTAATGGCATAACGTTGCGCTTCTGTTTACCGAGTATGAAGACGGGCATGAAGGCTCCAGAAGGGATGGGCATCGTCGTCGAAACAGCAGACATCCAAAACTGAGACATGGGTGGAATTAAATTACTAACTGAGCAGAATTAACGCATCTTAGTACTTCCACCATAGTGTAGACGAATGATTTGCCTTGAAAGGTATTTTTCACATAACAGACTACATTCCCGACCGCTCTATTCCATGACAGTTCTCCAATCCAACAATACCACTGCGACCAGATACAAATCTATTTATTCTCAATGGGAAACGCTAAACATACTGACGCTAACACTCACAGTATTGCACTCTTATCCTCCAGTACACACAGTGGAAATCTCTAGGCAACTATGTCAAGTGTGATACTGATGGTGTGTTGAGGATTACATCTCCACTACAGGGTTCTTCTCTGTAGGAGATTCTTATTCTACTGAGATGAGTGACTCAACCAGGAGTCTGTCATTGTTAGAGTGACGCTATGTGCAATGTGTGACTATCCTGAGAAACACTACGGGGTGGAGGAGAAGAAAAAACAAACGGAGCAGGGGAATGAGGAAGGGTACCTTCATGACGAAGAAGAGGAGGAGGATTACGAAGACGCTGACGTCGGGGTGCAGCCAGGCAGAGGAGCGCCCCAGGCCGGGGGGAGGGGGGAGCCCCAGATTTTAGTCCAGGTGAAGTTGTCGAACAGTGAGTTGATGCATTCTCTGGGCATCAGCTGTAATGTGGCATGAAAGAAGGGGAAGGATGAGGGAAAAGTAATGGCAAGTACTGTTAAAATGTTTTAATGAAACATTTTGTTAAAAAGTGTCGGTGTTAAAAGAGTTGGTGGTTAAATTGTTTTAAACCGTGTAACGGATAGTTTAAAATATATAGAGTGATATTTTTACAAAACCCAACTGTACTGTAGTCAGAACTTGTTCAAAATACTGCAGATGAAGATTGTTTTGTGTGCATCACATATGTCAACCCATAGGCCTATTCAATATATTGCCAAAACAGAGGTTTTGAAATAAATGCCAATACTGTACTGTGAGCAGAATGGTCGGTTTCAGAAATACCTCTGCATTTTAGCACCATAGAAACGGGGGCACAAGTCAGATCTTAAAAAGGTGTTAAACATTGTAGCTTGAGGGTGAAGACGTCACCCCACACACAGGTGTTTCTGGCTGATTTAAAAACACACCTCATTCGGCACTAACTAAGGAGGCTATTTTAAAGGGGTCTCAAAACACATGGTTAACCTGGGCTATTTCTACATAGCTGGGCAAAGAGGCCTCTTCAATGAATATCTAGCTAATATTGAACATCTAGATTCTACCCAGTCCAGTGTTAGCCTGGGTGCCAACTCCTAGTGGAATTCTCATGAGAGCAGAAACATACTGGTACTGGCAGCCAGCCCACTAGGCACAGATGTCAGGGCAACGTCTAGCTTCGATTTACACCTGGTTGAGTTGTCAACTAACTTGAATTCAATGTGAGAAAATGACACCATGTGATTGGATTTTGGTTCAATAAAAAAGAACTAAAAACGCACTTACGTTGATGACTGTATTCAAATCCAATGAGTTTAACGTAGATTCAAAGTCACCACTTAGATGTTTTGGGTTGAAACTACGCGGAGAGCTAACAATCCACACATTTTGGTAAATAGTCGTACTCTTTAGATGATCCTATGAATGTGTCTCTGCAGTTACATTTTTCACGATTGAGAATAGTAGATAAGTCGCATTTTAGCCAAGCATAACAATGTTTGTAACACTTTATAATAATTTATGCTTATTCATGAAAGTGTTATAAAGTGTTACAGAAGTGTTTTCAAGTCCCGATAAACAGGGTCTTCTACAGAGTATAGTCATTTTAACATAGTGACAGACAACAACAATAAATGGGCAAACAAAATTGGATTTGAAATCTGACCTCTCCAGCCATGAACTGTCCAAATCCAGGGGGGAAGGTCAAGGTGGCTATCACTAAGGTCACAACACCGGGGAAAATCAGTCGGCTGGTGAGAGAATAAGGATTAAAAACAGCCATTCGCTTTCTACTTTCAACTCTGCGTTACAACCCTATATCCCTGTGGTTCTTTGTAGCTCAGTTGGTAGAGGGCGCCTGCAACGCCAGGATAGTGGATTTGATTTCCGGGACCATCCGTATGTAAACTGTATGCACGCGTGACTGTAAATCGTTTTGGATAAAATTATCTGCTAAATAGGATATACAAGGCCTTCAGAAAGTACTAACACCTTGCCTTTTTCCACATTTCATTGTGTTACAGCCTGAATTTAAAATGGATTACATTTAGATTGTCACTGATCTACAAATGATGTTTTGAGAAATGTTTACAAATGAATAAAAAATTAAAAGCTGAAATGTCTTGAGTCAATAAGTATTCAACCACTTTGTTATGGCAAGCCTAAATATCTTCAGGAGTAAAAATGTTTTTAACAAGTCAGATATTGAATATCCCTTTGAGCATGTTGAAGTTATTAATCTCACTTTGGAATGACTACAAAGATACAGTCGTCCTTCCTAACTCAGTTGACGGGTAGGAAGGAAACCGCTCAGAGATTTCCCCATGAGGCCAATGGTGATTTTAAACCAGTTACAGAGTTAGATGGTTGTGATAGGAGAAAACTGAGGATGGATCAACGACATTTTAGTTACTCCACAATACTAACCTAAATGACAAAGTGAAAAGAAGGAAGCCTGTCCAGAATAAAAAATATTCCAGAACATACAGTACATCCTGTTTGCAATAAGGCACTAAAGTAATACTGCAAAAAATGTGGTGAAGAAATGAACTTTTATTCTGAATACAAAGCATTATGTTTGGGGCAAATCCAACACAACACATCACTGAGTACCACTTCATATTTTCAAGCATGGTGTTGACTGCATCATGTTATGGGTATGCTTGTCATCGGCAACATACTTTTTTAGGATAAAAAGAAAAGGACTAGAGCTAAGCACAGGCAAAGTCCTAAAGGAAAACCTGGTTCAGACTGCTTTCCAGCCTGAACACAGAGCAGGACAAATACTTACCAAGACGACATTGAATGTTCCTATGTGGCCTATTTACAGTTTAGACTTTAATCGCCTTAAATCTATGGCAAGACTTGAAAATTGCTGTCTAGCAATAATTAACAAACAACTTGACAGAGCTTGAGGAATAATGGGCAAATATTGTACAATCCAGGTGTGCAAAGTTCTTACAGATTTACCCAGAAAGAGTCTCAGCTGTAATCGCTGCCAAAGGTGATTCTCACATGTATTGACTCAGGGGAATGTATACTTATCTAATCAAAATATGTTAGTGTTTTATTCTCCCCAAAAACTTTAAATATATATATATATATATATATATATATATATATATATATGTTCTTCCAATTTGACAGAGTATTTTGTGTAGATCATTGACAAAAAAATGACAAATTAATTTTAATCCCACTTTGTAACACAACAAAAGAGTGTGAATACTTTCTGATACTTTTATTATTTTTTTATACTTTTCAGTATAACCTTTTCAAAATAACTGCACCCTATGCCACAATACCCTCTTCAAAAATGTCCTGCTTCTCCTCCTAGAAGATAACCCCCCTATGTCTCCCTGTAGGACAGGCCTAAGAACAAGCACCAATTTAACACTTTCAAAGCTGACAATATAATTACCCCGTCCTGCTCTCTGTTGGTCTAATTTCAGTGTTCCCGTCCATAATCTACAGTGTAAATATGTGCAGCTCTGACAAAAGCAGCTGCACTGTTTGCTGTTAAATCATTCATTTGTATTAGAGCGAGTGTGTGTAACTAATTGATTTTTCAGGGACCACAGATTGCTTATAGACGGATCGGTCAATGTCTGGGTGATGGTTTGATTCTCTGTCTGTTTTTGTAAAATCTACCAGTCAGCAACAATCATTTATTTGGAGGAGGACAATGAATTCGATTTGTATTCCCATCTATGTCCCTAGCCTGATCCTCTCCAATTCAGCTGTGCATTTTTCTCAAGTGTCTCATCAAAATACCTCCCCAATCCCTGTAACTCACTGTCTGGTGAGGAAGCGTGTCATGGCGTTGGGTTTCCTCATGAACAGCACCACCTGGCGGTTCAGCCAGACGAAGAAGGCCCCCAGGAACCCGCAGGAGATCCTGAAGAGACAACCACCAGGACCTTTACCTCACTCACTCTCAAGGTCCAAATAAGAACAAAAAAAGGTACATTTTCTAAAGAATATACACAGAGTGCACAAAACATTAAGAACACCTTTCTGATATTTAATTGCACACCCCTCACCCTTTTTTGCCCTCAAAATAGCCTAAATTCATTGGGGAATGGACTCTACAAGGTGTCAAAAGCGTTCCACAGGGATGCTGGCCCATGTTGACTCCAAAGCGTCCCACAGTTGTGTCAAGTTGGCCGGATGTCCTTTGGGTGGTGGACCGTTCTTGATACACACGGGAAACTGTTGAGCGTTAAAAACCCAGCAGAGTTGCGGTTTCATTTACCCTCTGAATGACACTCATACACAATTGTCTCAAGGCTTTAAAAAAATCATTCTTTAACCTGTCTCCTCCCCTTTATCAACACTGATTGAAGTGAACTTAACAGGTGACCTCAACAGGGGATCATAGCTTTCACCTGAATTCACCTGGTCAGTCTACGTCATGGAAAGAGCAGGTGCTCTTAATGTTTTGTACACTCAGTGTATATGCGCTTGCTTCAGCTGTTCATTTAGTTGGTGTTGATCTAGCCTATAATATATTTATTTCCAGCTCTGTAGTCTAGGAAGCTGAAGCAAGCGCACCAGAAAGCAAAAACCATTCACAGCATCTCCGTTCTTGTGATAACTACCAATATAAGAGATTCGTGGCACATAGACTGAGATTACGCATTCATGTTGGGTTGTGACAAAGAACTACACACAGTGCGGTCACCGTGCCCTCACCACGCTCCTGGGGCCCCCTCTCGACCCTTTCTCTCACCCGATGATGGCAAACGCTGGCAGCTCCTGGAGGTCAAAGGGGAAATCCATGCGGAACTTGGTGCGGAAGAGAGCAGTGATGGTGACTGTGGTGGACAAAAAGACAGGGGAAGAGGGAGATCGAGTGTTAGAATGTATACATGCATACTATACAACATAGAGGAAACCAGAAGGCAACACCTAGCAGAATCTCTGCTTTCATTATCATACCGGAATTGGCCTATATCATTTCACAGATACGGTTCTACGGGAAAGGGTTCCCTCGAGCCAAACATGTCTGTCGACAGCCGTCACAAAGGGTTTATGTGTTGACCAAAAAGCGTGCATCCCGTACTGATGTCATAGTGCATTGACCCACCTGCGTCTTTGTTGAACACAGAGAGCACTCTGAATATAAAGGCACTGAAGGTGGCGGCAAAATATCCTCTCCAGTAGTTCCTCACAGCAAAGTAAGTGGACGTCACCTCTATACTGAACAGCACCCCTGGGGGAACGGCAGGATCAAAGAAAGACTGGTAAAATATCATTCAGATGTGATATTACAAAGTGTGGCATGCAGTCAAAGTCTAGATTGCATATTTACTATACACTGAAGGCTTGCTATGAGACCCGTCACAAATCCATTTTTTTTTAAGGATATTTCAGCACCATGCCCATATTGATTGTCAGACATATGACAATTGTTTCAGCTGATTTTGTAGCTTGCTTTATACTAGATGAATGGAAGGTGAATTGAGAGAAAGAAAAGGAATATAGTGTTGTACCTCCAAGAGGGGTACCGAAACAACAGCCCACCCCAACTGCACAGCCAACTGTGAGGATGTCTGTGTAGCAGTATGGGCTCTACTGACACACACACACACACAGAGAGAGAGAGCGAGCGAGCAAGAGAGAGAGAGAGAGAGAGAGAGAGAGAGAGAGAGAGAGAGAGAGAGAGAAAGGGGATAAGAGGATCCCATACCAGTAAGGAACAGAGGGAGGAAAAGAAAGAGTCAATGAAAAACGCCTAAAAGTATAATGCGAAGTGATCCGACAAAACTGTAATGTCCTCCTTATTCTCAATGCTGGTCAAGTAACTGCTTACCTGATTGACTCCTGAGAAGAACATCATACACTTGCTCAGCACAGCAGCACAGATGCTGGCTATATGAACAAATGGGCCCTTGGGAAGCAATATGAAGGACAAATAGAAAGGGGTCAGAAACAAGGAAACTTTTAGTGGCTTTTTAGACAGCTGTAATCAGGGAATCAGATGTGAGTGTGTGTAACACACCTCTTTCCCCACTGGCATCCCACTGCCCAGACCTGCAGTCAGACCAATGACCTTGGCAATAAAAGCCTTGAGAGTCAGATACTCCTTCAGCACTACGCCTCTGAGAATGGTCTTCAGCTCAGGAATACCAGAGCCTGAAAGAGAAAGACACACAGAGAGAGACAGACAGAGAGAGCGTGAGACACAGAGAGACACAGAGAGAGCGAGAGACACAAGAAGACAGAATGAGAGAGCGTGAGACACAGAAAGAGAGAGCGTGAGACACAGGGAGACACAGAAAGAGAGAGCGTGAGACACAGGGAGACACAGAAAGAGAGAGCGAGAGACACAGGGAGACACAGAAAGAGAGAGCGAGAGACACAGGGAGACACAGAAAGAGAGAGCGTGAGACACAGGGAGACACAGAAAGAGAGAGCGAGAGACACATGGAGACACAGAAAGAGAGAGCGTGAGACACAGAGAAATAGAAAGACAAACAGGGCGGTGAGTTGAAAAGAGAGAGAGAGAGAGACACACAGACAGAGAGCGACACAGAGAGAAACAAAGACAAACAGGGTGGTGAGGTGAAAAGAGGTCGGGGAAGAAAAATAATTACAAAATCGCTGTTTTACAGGAAAAAAAATATATATACATTTGACTCGACAACAATAAAAGGGTCATAACTCTAGATATATAGTGAGGACATCCGTGTGTCAGGCCAGGGCTAGGTAGGTACACAAGCAGAGAGGGGAGAAAAATCAATGGATAACCGATTGCGGGTAACAGGTCATTAGGGGTGGCGGGTGGTGGGGAAAGTAAGCAGTAAGCATTGAGCGTGTACACACCGATGGCTTGTGGGGCAACCAGGTGGCAGAAGGAGGAGGCGAACATGATGAGCACCATAGGATAGCTGACCCAGGCCAGGTACTGGAGCAGGACATTACCCCTCAGCTCCCAGTGAATCCACTTGTACACTGACATGAGGACAGAGGGAGGGACAGAGGGATGGGAGAGGAGGATTGAGGAGGGGGGTGAAAGTGAGGCATGAGAAGGAATGTGAGAAAAAGCAGGAAGGTATTGGAGAAGATGAGAAAAACACAGGGGGGGGGGGGGGGGGAAGTGCAAGAGGGAGGAAGGAAATGAGGGGGGAGACAGAACACGGGGTGAAGATCAGGGAAGAGGGTGGAGGATGAGGTAATGGAGGTGAGAAGAGAGGAGAAAGGGAAGTTGGTTGTGACAGGGCAGACACTGACACAGACAGTTACAAAGAAAAAAACTGTAAAATGGGGTTTGCGAGGGTCAACTGTCAATCCATCTGGACTGACAGATGTCTGTTTCCACTTGTAGACGTTTCTCTTGGCATTAGTGTTATTCTATAAGAGGGGCACTGACTTGTTGAGCATCACTATGTTTCATTGAAATGGACACCGTGAAAAAAAGATCTTGAGATTCAGTCAAAATGACTTGTTTTGTCTAGCCAAGAAAACTACATTTGAATAATGTGTTGGGTTGACACATTTTTTTCCCCTTACATTTCAAAACAGTATTAAATCAAATTCACAACCATGAAGTCAAATCAACAGAAGCAACATAACAGTAGTGTTGACTGAACATGTCAAGTTCAGATGATTTATATATTTTTTGGGGGAGGGGAGGCTCATTAGTATAATATCCAGCATGTTTTGCATCCGTGCGTTGTGTATTTACATTTGGACATTTAGCATTTATCAGTTAGTGCATTCAACGTAGGTAGATAAACAACCTCATGTAAAAAGAAAACAAGAAAAACGTTTCTGTCAGTAGTTTTGTTTCCATTAACTTGCCCAGTGATTTTTTTGTCGACATTTTAGAAAGAAAATAGCTTACTAGCTAGCCATGTCAACTAACTATGGCTAACGTACAGTCATGTCAGACAGTACAGGCAACAGAGGAAACAGCACAGCTAACACAATCACTTCAAGCTGAAGCTGGAAAGACTGCAAACTACCTGCACTTCGTTTTGTTTGATATTTTTTTTCAATTTTACATTTCTTTGTATAATATCCATAAAAATGATGCAAGCTGATTCATGATTTTCGACTGGCTGAGAAACCCTACCTGCCGGTCTTTCTGTATCGTCCCAACTCCCGACACGGTCATTACTATAGAGCTGGAGATTGAATTTGAATATTGAAACAATGTTGCAAATGTCGGAGAGACAGACAGCAAGGTTTATACAAATCTCCGCTGACGAAAACTAAATGTTAGTCTAAAAGAAATCTGAGTTAATGTGAAGATGCTTTTTATAGTGGAGATCAAGTTTATAAATTGCCTGGCTGGGCTGATGAGACAGTGGATTGGGCAGTCAGATGGAACAGAGTATATAGTCATTTTAACTTCATATATTTAGCCGGTGGTAACTTGTGGAATTGACACCAGCTGGAATGCGGTTTTAAGCAATCAGCATTCAGGATTAGACCCACCCGGTGTATAATTGACTAATATTTGCCATATTCAAATAATTCTCATGTGCCAACGTATCGCCACGGTCTGTCCCATGGTGAAAACTACACTCCTGTAGATCTAAAACAATTGGATGGTGAAACTCGCCAGCCAACCAGAAAAGCAAGTTGAAGCAATTCAGGCACTCTTGAAAGTCAGAACAATCCTTGTCCTGCAAAGAAACATTATTTTTATAGTTGAAAAAAATAGATTTTGCAAGCAGTAGGTATTTAGAATTAACTGTGATGTGGAGCTTTAGAGTTATGTGGTGACATCACGCGCCCCATGTACCATCAAAATTATTAGTTTATCATTATTTAATTAGAAAACACAGTTTCCATCATCATTTGTCGCAATAAAGACAGTTCGAAAAAGTAAAGTTTCTCCTATATCTGCCGTTTCCATTACACATTTTGCAACTATCTTTTTTTGCGACATTGCTTTTCTCGAATAAACCTGGGTCAATGGAAACCTGCCTACTTTTACTGAGAATGCCATTGTGGGTAAAGTGATCTGTTGGTTGGTTGAGTGTACCGTCAGTTTCGACACTGCCGAAAAAGCAAGAGACAGATGGGAGCATAATGTTCCCCACTGAAATATATATTATATCATTTCAAAGACTTAGTCAGTTCTGAAATGGGTCATTTTCAAAGTAGTTGTTTCAACTGGAAGTTGACACAACTTAAGATTTTAAGGCAGCCAGGGAAACAAACTTTGGTAAGTCAAAAAAAACTTTGTTTCACTTTTCTGACTAGCAAATACTTGCCCTCTAGACTTAGGGAATTTGTCAAAACAACTTTAGTAGCTTCGTTAGCACAACTTTTTTTTTAAATCAGTTAATTTGACTAAATGTATGAAGTTCATTCAACAAGTTATTAAATTCACATTTGTCAGTTCCACTAACTTTACTAGGTTGAAGAAAAACTTCAACTCTACACAAAATCTGGACTGGACTTGACATGGAATTTTAAAGAAGCATGGTAACAAATGTATGTTGAATCGACAAATATTTTTTTACAGTGTACAGATGTGTCGTCCACATATCAGTGAAAATGGACTCTGTTTATGAATAACATCACTGAGAGGTAGCATATAAAATTAGAACAGTAGCGGTGCAAGAACAGAGCCTGGAGGGACTCCATCATACAAACTTCACTAAACTCCCTAATATGGGTAATGACTGTAACCATAATTTCAAGTATACTGTTTTGTAATGTTTGTTTTGCAAGATGAATTTTGCATATCAGGTTACCACGGAACCATTCTGCAACACTTTTCGATAACCCCTCACCCTAACCCTCCGACAATGAGCAAACCAGGTGTCTAGTCTAGATCATTATTTATGGTGTAAAAGCATTCATGCAACTGTATGGTTCAGTGGCTCAAACGCAAGCATTATAAAAACATATTGCGTCATCATTAAAACAAGATTGTTCAGTATGTGTTGCATTGTAAGTATTGTAGTACATTGTAGACTCTTGGCGCTGGTGTAGTCCATGGTCCAGCTGACCAGTGCCATTGAGACGCCCAGCAGCACCAGGAAGATCCAGTCCTCTCCCAGCTTGGTGACCAGGAACCTCTGTACCCGCGCTACACAGTCTGAGCAAACAACATGACAGACATGATTCATTTTAACACTGTTCGAGTTCATTTAACACCAGCGACTTGTGAAAGCAAAATAATATGTTTATTGCATCAAATGGTTGTTTTATGCAACAGAATAAGATGTTGTTAGAACGCTCATCTGTGTGTGTTCTACTGAGGATGGGCCTCTGGAAGATTTACGATGCCTTTGGGTGTTAGCGCATTCCAGAGCATGAGTTAATGTTTTTGTTCTAATGGATACCAGGGAGAGATGACCCCAGGGCCAGACCTTGATAACTGTTTTTACAGCAGATAACGTCTGCTGTGAATTATAAGTATCTTTCATACAAATCTTAACCTAATGACCCATTCCATACATCTGTTGTTTGTGATGTAGGCTGAAAGGGGTGTATCTTGGATATAAAATACATTTGTACCTTTGTCTCGGGGCTCTCAACGAATCATCTGAGGGTGATTCTTTCACCAGACATCAATATCGTACAGCACTCAATCGATTCACTTTATGTGTGTGTGTTGTATTGACCTGCTCCCATATTAATAAGTGAATAAAGATTTAGTTCAAGTATGACTGACTTGTGTGATAAGTTTGTCTCTCCTCATTTGATAGTAAAGAAATTAACCACCACAGACTTTACGGAGCATGGACTCCTCACCTCTGCACTTTGAGTAGGAGCGGCGTTTCTTTATAGACAAAGGGTTGCCTTGCTCTGTAGCCATATGTGCTTGTCCTGCCTCATCCGAGTGATGCCGACCCCTGTGCCTGCTGTGGTGCCCGTGTCCATGTGTGTGACTGTGGGGGTGGCCATGGTGGTGGCTGTGGTGATGGTGGCCATGGCGATGCTGCGGATGGTGACCATGGTGATGGTGGTCGTGTTTCTTCCATTGTCTCTCTGTTAGCAGTCGGGTGGCCTCTCTCCGGCGGCCAGACCCACCCGGGTGCTCGCTGTATTGCCCATACAGCTGAAAGTGACAGGCGGAAGAGAGACTACATTACCCATATGTTCATGAGCAAAAGACAATGACGACCTGCTGAAAATGTAGTTCAGGTAAGGTTTGAGTGCAAAAATGTTATTTTAGGAAAATAAGAATAGTTTAAGATATTTTATTTTCACACCGAATGTGTATCATACATCATGCAGTATATTCTATTATTATACATACAGTATATCTACATGTAACAGTTCATATATGTTTACATATGAAAATAAGAAACTTATGTTAAGGGAACATTCATCTATCATAGAAGAATGTAAAAGCAATATACATACATACATACATACATTCAAAAGTTTGGGGTCACTTAGAAATGTCCTTGTTTTTGAAAGAAAAGCTAATTTTTTGTCCATTAAACTATCAAATTGATCGGAAATACAGTGTAGACATTGTTAAGGTTGTAAATGACTATGGTAGCTGGAAATGGCAGATTTGTAATGGTATATCTACATAGTCATCCAGAGGCCCATTATCAGCAACCATCACTCTTGCGTTCCAATGGCACGTTGTGCTAACTAATCCAAGTTTAGTTAAGAGGACAAGTACATTAGTGTGTCTAGCTTGAGAAACAAGTCTTCAACTGGCAGCTTCATTAAATAGTACCCGCAAAACACCAGTCTCAACGTCAACAGTGAAGAGGCGACTCCAGGATTTTGGTCTTACAGGCAGAGTTCCTCTGTCCAGTGTCTGTTGTTTTGCCCATCTTATTATTTAATTTTTATTGGCCAGTTTGAGATATGGCTTTTTCTTTGCAACTCTTCCTAGAAGGCCAGCATCCCGGAGTCGCTTCTTCACAGTTGACATTGAGACTGGTGTTTTGTGGGTACTATTTAATGAAACTGCCAGTTGAGGACTTGTTTCGCAAACTAGACACTCTAATGTTCTTGTCCTCTTGGTCAGTTGTGCACAGGGGCCACCCACTCCTCTTTCTATTCTGGTTAGAGCCAGTTTGCGCTGTTCTGTAATGGGAGTAGTACACAGCGTTGTATGAGATCTTCAGTTTCTTGGCAATTTCTCGCATGGAACAGCCGTCACTTCTCAGAACAAGAATAGACTAACGAGTTTCAGAAGAAAGGTCTTTGTTTCTGGCTATTTTGAGCCTGTAATCGAACCCACAAATGCTGATGCTCCAGATAATCAACTAGTCTAAAGAAGGCCAGTTGTATTGCTAATTTAAATCAGGACAACAGTTTTCAGCTGTGCTAACATAATTGCAAAAGGGTTTTCTAATGATCAATTAGCCTTTTAAAATGATAAACTTGGATTAGCTAACACAACGTGCCATTGGAACACAGGAGTGATGGTTGCTGATAATGGGCCTATGTACGCCTATGAGGATATTCCACAAATAATCTGCCATTTCCAGCTACAATAGTCATTTACAACATTAGCAATATCGACACTATTTCTGATCAATTTGATGTTATTGGACAAAAAAAAAGCATTTTTCTTTCAAAAACATTTCTAAGTGATCCCAAACTTTTGAACGGTAGTGTATATTGATTGTTTCAGATTGTGGGAGAATTGTCATAATGTACAGTGAGCTCCAAATGCATTGGGACAGTGACAAATGTTTTATTGTTTTGGCTCTATACTCCAGAACTTTGGTTAAAGTGCTCGGGCGGGAGGGTTGCATCTCAATATTAGGAAGGTGTTCCTAATAGTTGGTATGCTCAGTGTATATTACAGTGGTCAAAAGTGTAGTATTTGGTCCCATATTCCTAGCACGCAATGATTACATCAAGCTTGTGACTCTACGAACTTGGATGCATTTTCTGTTTGGTTGTGTTTCAGATCATTTGTAAATAATGCGGGGGGGGGGGGGGGAATACAGAAAGACAAAAACACCTCAAAATGTTGACCTTAAAATCTCACTGAGCCGGAAGCATGTGTCTACATTTGGATGAATTACAGCTGGACAGCATCCAGACATGTGGTAAAGAGGTAACTCCAGCCTGCAGCTCTCCCACACAGACATGCAGACGCACGCATAGAGACACGGACATACTTTCAGAAACGCACACTAAAATAATGTCCTGTTATCTAGTAAATCTAATACGACATTACTTGGCTTTCATCATTTTGTAATTACAAGACATAGCTATCACTCAAAGATACATTCTATTACATGAATTTCTTACGGGGGTGGGGGGTGAGCATGAGGCTGGTAAGCTACTATACCAACCAAAGATCAAGCCAAGAGCCAAGGTATGTGATCCTCTATCAGACAAGACTAGCAGTTGGTTGTGGGTAAGTATTTCACACACTTTGTAAATCATGATCGACACATTTCACTATCAAACTGGAGCGGTGGCAAACATTCCATTCCAATTCCAAATGGAAGACGACATATTCGAATTACTTGCATAAAACGGTCAATTAAGTCTACTAATTACTATGATAAAAACACAATCCAAATGGCAGACCGTCTTGTAAGGAATTATGTTCTCCACTCCAATCTTTTCCACATGAACAGTTCAATGGTCTTCAAACCCATTTAAACAGACAAACCTTTGTCTATGTACATAATGATGGAATAGCATAATGAAGTTAGAGACCTGAATAATGTCATAATACTGTATAGTTAATGTGGGCTTCCATGTAAAACACTAATTCTTTTATGATTCATGTTTGCTTATTACCGTGACACTAAGTGTTAAAGCTATTCTTATACCTGCTGCACGCTAAAGTGAAGGCCTACATTGCAAATCCATACTATGGCCTTTTCTCAACTGGATTTGCTCAACCTCTGCGTCCTCTCTCCTCCATCCTTTCTCTCCTCTGTTTGATAAAAGGTCAAAAACTAATCGAGGAGAGGGAACGTGGACGAAAATGCGCTTGTATGAAATTAGACTCTCCTTCTCCGCTCGCGCTGCCAAGCGTCAGGCAAATTTCGTTTACAGGGGTGGATCTCAAAATACATGTTTAAAGTGATAAAAACAAGTTAAGTTAGTTGTGCAAGACATTTTAGAGATAAAATGACGTGTGAGGCTTGCAAGCCAAAGAACACCATCCCAACCGTGAAGCACAGGGGTGGCAGTATCATGTTGTGGGGGTGCTTTGCTGCAAGAGGGACTGGTGCACTTCACAAAATAAATGGCATAATGAGGAAGTAAAATAATGTGGATATATTGAAGCAACATCTCAAGACATCAGTCAGGAAGTTAAAGCTTGGTCGCAAATGAGTCTTCCAAATGGACAATGACCCCAAGCATACTTCCAAAGTTGTGGCAAAATGGCTTAAGGACAACAAAGTCAAGGTATTGGAGTGGCCATCACAAAGACCTGACCTCAAACCCATAGAACATTTGTGGGCAGAACTGAAAAAGCGTGTGCGAGCAAGGAGGCCTACAAGCCTGACTCAGTTACAGGAGAAATGCTCCAAAATTCACCCAACTTGTGGGAAGCTTGTGGAAGGCTACCCGAAACCTTTGACCCAAGTTAAACAATTTAAAGGCAATGCTACCAAATACTAATTGAGTGTATGTAAACTTCTGACCCACTGGGAATGTGATGAAAGAAATAAATGCTGAAATAAATCATCCTCTCTACTATTATTCTGACATTTCACATTCTTAAAAGAAAGTGGTGATCCTAACTGTCCTAACACAGGGAATTTTTACTCTGATTAAATGTCAGGAATTGTGAAAAACTGAGTTTAAATGTATTTGGCGAAGGTGTATGTAAACGTCCACCTTGAACTGTACCTGTATTGTTTAATGAACATTTTGATCAAGTGGTAAACGGATCTTTATCACATAATGTAGATACTGACGTCATACACCAGACATAATTGAATTTGTGAAACAATCGTTTTTTTTGGGAAACCAACAACCTGTTGAGGGAAGTCTGAAAACCTTCTGATATACAGTTGAAATCGAAAGTATACTGTATACTATTGACCTCTAGTCAACAACACCACACTAGGAATCAGTCAGGCCTAGCATTTAGGGAAAGGGGGATACCTCGTCAGTTGTACAACTGAATATTTCAACTGAAATGTGTCTTCCACATTTAACCCAACCCCTCTGAATCAGAGAGGTGCGGGGGAGCTGCCTTAATCGACATCTACGTCTCCGGCGCCAGGGGAACAGTGGGTTAACTCAGGGGCAGAAAGACAGATTTTTACCTTGTCAGCTCGGGGATTTGATCCAGCAACCTAACCACTAGGCTACCTGGCACCCCATTTACGCTTTGGGCTGCCTTTCAATAACCTTTCAACACCTCGTAATTTAGTGTGCATGTACAAGTCTGTCTCTTTGGGTCCTAGAAAGAGTACTGTACGTCAGTCATAGACATGGATATGTATACCAAATAAAATCACCAACATGTACATGAGCTGCACACACGCCATGACTTCCATTGGACCAGACATGTCACAGCTCGGCTTACCATGGGATACATTGACGATAAGTATCATACCTGTATCAGCTCTCAGTGTCCAACAAACCTCTTACTGGTTACCAACATGATGAGGAAAATAGGCACTATTATACACACTGAACAAAAATATAAATGCAACAATCAACCATTTTAAAGATTTTAACTGAGTTCCAGTTCATATAAGGAAATCAGTCAACTGAAATACATTTATTAGGTCCTAATCTATGGATTTCACATGACTTGGAATACAGATATGCCTCTGTTTGTCACAAATACTTTTTATTTTTTATTTAAAAAAGTGAGGTGATGGTAGAGGATGAATGTGGACTCAGGATCTTGTCACAATATCTCTGTACAAATGTATTTGTTGTCCGTAGCTTATGCCTGTCCATACCATAACCCCACTGCCACCATGGGGCACTCTGTTCACAAGGTTGACATCAGCAAACCAGGCTGCTTATAGTACAGAAATGAACATGACATTTTCCGGCAACAGCTCTGGTGGACAATCCTGCAGTCAGCATGCCAATTGCATGCTCGCTCAGAACTTGTGTGGCATTGTGTTGTCTGACAAAACTGCACATTTTAGAGTGGCCTTTTTTGTCCCCAATACAAGCCGCACCTGTGTAATGATCATGCTGTTTAATCAAGCTTCTTGATATGCCACACCTGTCAGGTGGATGGATTATCTTGGCAAAGGGGTAAAGAAGAAATGCTCACTAAGAGAGATGTAATTCAATTTGTGCACCAAACTGAAGCGCAATAAGCTTTTTGTGTCAATGTAATATTTGGGGAATCTTGTATTTCAGCTTATGAAATCAAGATGTTTGTATTTTTATTCAGTGTACATTGAGCCAGACAGAATATGTGGGGATTTTCTTTAATCAACACCCACATAACAAAAATACTATAGTATACTGAAGCAATAAGGCACAAAGTGGTGTGGTGTATGGCCAATATACCACCAACCCCCGAGGTGCCTTATTGCTGTTAAAAACTGGTTACCAATGTAATTAGATCAGTAAAAAGTTATGTTTTTTCATTACTGTGGTATACAGTCTGATATATCCCGGCTTTCAGCCAATTCAGGGCTCGAATCACCCAGTTTATAATATGGTAAAAACGCTAATATTTACTGTAGTGTTTTTGCTGACTTTACTGTCATATTTACAGTTAACTTTAGTATTAATACTGTAGTAAAATAATTGTAATATTTACTGTAGTATTTTTGCTGGCAATACTATACTGCAGTATTTATTGTAGTGTTTTTGTTACTGTAGTATTTACTGTAGTATTTTTGCTGGCAATACTATACTGCAGTATTTATTGTAGTGTTTTTGTTACTGTAGTATTTACTGTAGTGATTTTGCAGACATTACTATAGTGTTTATTTTTTATTATCTTTGACATAGAAGTAGAGTCTCCTTCAGGAAATCTACTGGAGAAATATCAAAAGAGCAAATTTTCCATAACATGTAGGTAGGTATGTAGGGCTGGGGTCTGAACGGATAGTTCAGAGCTTCTGCTCTTTTCTATAACCTGTAGGGAACACAATATATGGTCTATAATTGGCCTGTAAGTTTCTCACTTCTGGGGGAAGGGGAATGGGCAGAGTTAAATACTGTAGAATTTCCTATAGTTAAACAAGTGTAGTGTTTTTGCGGACATTACTGTAGTATTTACTACAGTGTTTTTTGTTCTTGTGGATAATATTGTAGCATTTACTATAGTATACTACACAATTATATAGTAAGCACATCACGATTGAGGGATCCAACAGTGTGTAGTATAGTACAGTAAGTCCTGTAGTATTCTATAATAAACTGTAGTATTTATTTTCATGTGGGCACTTTGCCAGCTGTTGTCTGCCGATTCTGTGGACAGGATTTACTGACCGTGAATGTTTTATAACAGTGTGCTGTTGGATTTGAATGGCTGAATTCAACACAGTTATCAAATCAGTAGCAGGCTTAAAAGAGACGTGTCCACAAAATCCATATAACTGTAGTCATGGATCTGTTGGGAAATACTAGCCTCCGGGAAAAGGAGTCCGAAATACTTTCAGTCCCCTGTAGTGCAGCAGTAAAGGCTTGTTATGTCACTAGTTCTACTATACCAAGGAAGAGGAAACCTCTCTCCACCAACTCACCCCTGGCAAATAGTGCAAGGTGGCGTTAGCTGAAACACCAGCCTGCAAATGAGTGGAAATCCTCTACACACCATACTCAAAACATAATAATGTAAATACTGGAGATAATTGTTTTAAATGTCTAAAAATGTTTTATATAAACATTTGTTTTTATTCTAAGGAATTCCATACTGTATGTTTTTATTTTATTTTTTAATCTGGGGGAATTTTAGGAAATTCTCCCCCTACAGATTCGTGATGAGGAGAGGCGTACTGAAAGACCCACTCCTTTCTCTTTTGCCTCGTGGTTTCTGCACAAACTCGAGGCTGTCTCTCACATTCAGGATATACCTCTGGTAACACAACATCTTGGCAAACCACGGGGACAGGAAGGCAAATTTCTATGATGTTAGTTGGAATCTTAAAGACTTCACCAAATATATGTCTAGTAAACACACAGAAATATTCAAACACTTACCAGGCATTTGCTTAACTAGCATCTAACCAGATTTCACTCCGGACAGTCATGATATCAACTAACTGGTCATTGGATGTAATGCATGCCTATCATATGGCTATTCTACACAATATACTATAGTACTTACTTATTTTACTGCTAATATACTACACAACAGGTCATATGCTAAAGGTTTTGTAAGCATTGTAATATTATTACAAAATGGTTAACCTCACCATCAATTTGCTTGCCTATACATTGTGTCAGATTAGTCTTGTAAAGTGCCTGTATCAACACCTTATCAACAAGCTGGTTGATTTAAACGTTCAGCATTTGTGAGCAGTCAACCCATTCAAATTTGAAATGATACCCGTGCGCCTGATCTACCCGTTTTATCACATACCATCGCGTTGCTGCCCTCCATCAGTCTATTTCAGTCATCCTCTGCCTTTCCCTACCTCTGGCAGTCCGTGTAATCCCCCTCTTTCTCCAGATTTCTCCTCCCCTCTCCAAGCCCCTCTCGCGCTCTATTGCCTCTACACATCATGCACCTCGTACACACTTACCCTCTCTCCCCCCTTTCTCACCGGGTGTAACTCTACCCTGGGAGTTATATTTAGCACCGGTGGGACCCAACGTTCACCGCTGCACACCTCTTACTCCCTCTCGATCTCTCACTATCCGTCTGTCTGTCCGTCCCGCTGGCCCTTAAGGACTTCTGCAAGGGGAGTTTGGTTCGTGTGGGCGGACCGCGACACCTGAGCATGTTCGTCAAGTGGAAAGCGAGCGCGTTTATTACAAAATATACAGAGAGAAATCGACACAACGCCAGTGTCAGATTTGATCAACTCACTGTAAAACAGATTTCGCAGGCATCTGCTCGTAATCCTCATACCGGCTCTTTTTGTACCTCTCACAAGGAAGACCAGTCCCTGGACACACCTGTGAGGTGGATGGTAGAGTAGATAAAAATCAGAGATAACAACATGAGAATAGATGAAGACGCCCCAGAGGGAGTGTTCTGTAACAGCGTCAGGCTGTTACTGATCGCTTGGATAGATCAAACTCATAACGGTCCTGTTAAGAGTAAATCACGGTTCGCGGTTGCAGGGCCCTCCACTGCACGTCGGGCCTGACAATACCCTTAACTGTATCCACAATATTGCATGTCCTCAAGTGACAGCCCAATGGCAGCAGAAGAGACAAACATAAGAGGCCACTGTAGTAGCAATAGTATTAGTAACAAATACGAATCTACCCATCTACTTTCCTAACCTGCGCTGTCTGCCTGCCTACCAGTCTGCTTTCCTCTGCCTATATGCAGGTCCGTCCATCTGCTAGTCCGTTTGTCCTAAAGACACATGACATCTACAGCAATAGGTCACATGACGGTGAAGGTTGGACAGTGTCGTGTGTCCCCACTCTTATGTCCTATAAAGTCAAACGTAATACACACGAAGGTCTTCGAAAATATCCTCCAGTCTTACAGAGTATTAACCACACACATTCTCCGCACGTCTGTCAACAACTCTCCACATAACTCGCTATTGTGCCTGGCAATGGCATCTAGTTCAATTGGAACGGGAGGCCCCCTTGTGATCTCATTTCTTGATCCTCCACAGCACAATGACAAAGAGAACAGAAACAAACTCCCGCTCAAAAAAAGTGACACTTCTCAATATAGCCCGGCTCCCCGGGCGACAGTGTAAACACACGGTTATCACAGTCCACATGGCCTGTACTAACACACACAGGTCATACAGTACATGCGTACACTGGTGGGCACACACACACACACACACAAACACACACACACAACCATCAGCATGTGGACAGACAGACTAACAGCCTATGACCTTAGCCAAAGGCCCACGGTATAGTACTACCCTGTTAAATACAATACGCCACACCAATTTCCAGCGGGTGTTTCTTACAAATCCCCCCCCCCCCCCCCCCCCCCCCCCCCCAAAAAAAAAAAAACATACTGAAAGTCTAATGGTTTAAGTCCCTCCAGATGTTTTGGAACACTCTGGACCCCGGGGTCATCTTAGACTACGTGACGAGCGGAGATTAACACATATATTCCACATGCACGATCGGGTTACCCCCTTCCCACACCACACTGCTGTAAACCTAGATTTATCTCCATGGATGAAATCCCACAAACACATTCCTCCCAGGTCTATCGGAGAGCATGGAGAGACACTTACCACCCACCGTACAATACCAAGGAGGTCGTTGAACAGCAATCTATTTCTACGTAATAATGCATTATGCTTGTTGGTAATAAATGAAAGGAAATTAAAGGTGGAGAGGAATAATGAACAGGTGGCTGAGAAAGCGAGAAAGAGAGAAAGAGAGAAAGAGAGAGAGAGAGAGAGAGAGAGAGAGAGAGAGAGAGAGAGAGAGAGAGTCAAGACCCTGACGGAGACTGAAGGTGTGGGGTCCTCGGACACACAGACACCTGTTGCCACAGTCACAGACCTGCTAAGAGATCTCCGTGACCACCGTTACCAGACAGCGTGTGTGTGTGTGTCCATGCTCCCTATGCACAGACCATAAAGAGCAGAGACGACCCGATATGTCATGCAAGAGATTGTGCAAGATTAAAGTCATAGAGATAGAGATAAAGTCATAGAGATAGAGATAAAGTCATAGAGATAGAGATAAAGTCAGAGAGATAGTCTGCTGCTGCGAAACGCAATATGAGAGCAAATGGAAAAAGATAAGAGGAGATAGGTAGTGAGAGAGAGAGAGAGAGAGAGAGAGAGCGAGAGAGAGAGAGAGAGAGAGCGGAAGAGAGCGTGGGAGAAAGAACTGACCAGGGTCTGTTGGTATCTCAGAGCCTTCCTTTCCGACGCATCTGCGGCCATTGACACACTGTCACTGACCCAAAAATAAACCAGCTGTCTGTCTCAGCACTTCCAGCTCTGCGCCCGCGCCGGAGAGTGTGCGCATGCACACACACACCCACCAGAGACACACACACACAGAGAAAAACTCTCACGCTCTCACACACACACACATTCTCACACAGTGTAAGCGAGCCCTTGCAGCAGATCTTCCCACCACTCGGATTGCCCACCTCTGTCCCGGTAAACAGTGCGTGTGAACTAACAGATACCTCACACATCCCTAACCTCCCCTCTCTCTATCCCGCTCTCTCCCTCTATCATTAGATGGGCTAATGGCGTACCCACCCTGTTGCCTGGGGCAACCCCCTAAGACTTTGAGCACCTGTTAATTAGAATAGAGGTACAGCAGGTAAAAGGGGAAAGACAGAAGGGGAGAGAGGTTCATTGGGCATGTCCTGCTGTGAGGGATGTTCCTCATTGGAGTTGGCACTGCAATAAGATGAAGGCATAGTTATGGCACAGACTGTACTTTTGGCTTCTTTGGTTTGGAGGGTTCAGGGTCTAGCATCTGCTACTGTACAGCAACTCTACTGTACAGTATTGAACAGTACACTATATAGAGAGCAGATGAGAATTGAGAAAACAGATGTTGATATGCGGTGCCTGTCAAATAGAAAAACATCCGTAACTCTGAAAAATATATCTCCAAGAAGTTTAAAGTGGAAATATGTCACTTTTTAGGCGACCAGATCCAAATTCACAGAGAAATGTGAGTTATAGATCTATCATTCTACTTGAAAGCAAGTCTAAGAAGCAGTAGATATGTTCTATGTGCACTATTTCTATGCATCCCGTTCTTAAGTTTTGTTTTTGAGTCTTTTACTGGCAGTTTTGTACACCAGATTTTATTTTATTTTTATTTAATCTTTATTTAACTAGGCAAGCAGGTTAAGAACAAATTCTTATTTTCAATGACGGCCTAGGAACAGTGGGTTAACTGCCTGTTCAGGGGCAGACCGACAGATTTGTACCTCGTCAGCTCAGGGTTTTGAACTTGCAACCTTCCGGTTACTAGTCCAACGCTCTAACCACTAGGCTACCCTGCCGATTCAAACATACACCAGATTGTACACCAGATTCAAATATATTTCAGTACGGTTTAGATAGTGTACAGTAGAGAATCATTGTACCATCTTGTTTTGTCAAACTGAAATTAGAGTTTTAGCAACCAGGAAATGGCGGAGAGATTTTTGAATAGTGCAACTTTAAGGCAATACTGAACTTCGGGCCTCCCGGGTGGCGCAGTGGTTAAGGGCCATCAGAGACTCTGGGTTCGCGCCCAGGCTCTGTCGTAACCGGCCGCGACCGGGAGGTCCGTGGGGCGACGCACAATTGGCCTAGCGTCGTCCGGGTTAGGGAGGGTTTGGCCGGTAGGGAAATCCTTGTCTCATCGTGCACCAGCGACTCCTGTGGCAACCAACGTTGCCAGTTGTAGCGATGAGACAAGATAGTAGCTACTAAAACAATTGGATACCACAAAATTGGGAAGAAAAAGGGGTAAAAATAAAAAAAACACCATAAAAAATAAATAAATACTGAACTTCATTAAAAACTTGATTATCTTGGCATTTGAAATGAAATTAAAATGCCCAGAAAGGGGACAATTACCTACTATAGTAGAGACAGGGAAAGCACAGCGGTTTTCACATCACAAGATGTTATCAGAGCATTTTAAAACAGCCCCTTTAGCGCTGAGGTTTTGGGTGTTTAAAGTAACTGTTAAGTGACTTTTAAAAGTTCATATTCTGTTAATAACTCATACCAAAATAATGTTGTTGACTCATTCTACACTCGTATTCGTAGCCAGAGCATAAATTGGAGATTTTTATATATATTTTTTAAATGCACCTCAAACATCAAATAGATCATTTCAAAAATGCTTGCTATTTCCTCAGAGTATGATGTCATACGCCTCAGTTGGCTAACCAGCGGTCAACATGCATTACTAAATTTTTTAGGACGAATACGCCGACACCATTAACACAGGAAAGCTGCTTTTTTTAACATACATAATTAACATGTTTTGGAAAGAAAACTATTTCACTGATATTTTAAGCAATTAGTAGTCATATTTCATAGAAATCTGCAAACACTGGACAGTTACTTTAACAGTTAACAGATGGACAGCAAGCAGTTCCCATGGGTGTTTTTCCGATGGTGTTGGAAAGCTGATGAGTGATTACAAAACACAAAAGAAACCCCAACATGCCATTGCAAAGCCACTCACCCTGTATACAGTACCATACCACTGTAAGGCAGGGCAAACTTCTATTGCCTCATTCATGAGCTACAGTGGCAGCGCACCAAAAGCCTAATACTATCTAAGTTGCTTCCCCAACGCCCTCAGTCCCTGTGATTGTTGATAGGGGTGGCTTGAGCAGTTTCACTTTGTAGAAAAGTAATGGAAATCGCGGGTGTTGAGTGGCCACTTGGGAGGCACCGTGAATCGACAACACCTTTGACCTTTGATGGACACCGGTGATTAGGAGGAGACTAAAATAGTTGCGAGGGCATTGCAAACCCACACACCGTAGCACTTTACACAATTAAAGGACACACACACACACACACACACACACACACACACACACACACACACACACCAAAAGTCTAAAAACAGAACTCACCGTGAAGAGGTGATGAGGTTGAGGAGGAAAAGGTGCAGCAAAGGGCGGGGCTAACCTGTGAGAATTACAAAGCAAAGAGACATGAGGAAAGAAACACACAACAACAGAAGAGCGAGATTGACAGAGAGGCTGGGAAAGTGGGAGATGGCAAATATCACACACTGGATTTATCACATGGGGATAATAATAGACCATTGTTAACATCAAACGTGAGTATACTACTGCTTCTTATGAGGAGCTAATATCAAACGTGATTATACTACTGCTTCTTATGAGGAGCTAATATCAAATGTGAGTATACTACTGCTTCTTATGAGGAGCTAATATCAAACATGAGTATTCTACTGCTTCTTATGAGGAGTTAATATCAAACGTGAGTATACTACTGCTTCTTATGAGGAGTTAATATCAAACGTGAGTATACTACTGCTTCTTATGAGGAGTTAATATCAAACGTGAGTATACTACTGCTTCTTATGAGGAGTTAATATCAAACGTGAGTATACTACTGCTTCTTATGAGGAGCTAATATCAAATGTGAGTATACTACTGCTTCTTATGAGGAGCTAATATCAAACGTGAGTATACTACTGCTTCTTTTGAGGAGTTAATATCAAACAGGATAATACTACTGCTTCTTATGAGGAGCTAATATCAAACGTGAGTATACTACTGCTTCTTATGAGGAGCTAATATCAAACGTGATTATACTACTGCTTCTTATGAGGAGTTAATATCAAACGTGATTATACTACTGCTTCTTGTGAGGAGTTAATATCAAACAGGATAATACTACTGCTTCTTATGAGGAGCTAAAATCAAACGTGAGTATACTACTGCTTCTTATGAGGAGCTAATATCAAACGTGATTATACTACTGCTTCTTATGAGGAGTTAATATCAAACGTGATTATACTACTGCTTCTTATGAGGAGTTAATATCAAACGTGATTATACTACTGCTTCTTATGAGTAGTTAATATCAAACGTGATCATACTACTGCTTCTTATGAGGAGTTAATATCAAACAGGATAATACTACTGCTTCTTATGAGGAGCTAATATCAAACGTGAGTATACTACTGCTTCTTATGAGGAGTTAATATCAAACATGATTATACTACTGCTTCTTATGAGGAGTTAATATCAAACGTGAATATACTACTGCTTCTTATGAGGAGTTCATATCAAACGTGAGTATACTACTGCTTCTTATGAGGAGTTAATATTAAACGTGAGTATACTACTGCTTCTTATGAGGAGCTAATATCAAACGTGAGTATACTACTGCTTCTTATGAGGAGCTAATATCAAACGTGAGTATACTACTGCTTCTTATGAGGAGCTAATATCAAACGTGAATATACTACTGCTTCTTATGAGGAGTTAATATCAAACGTGATTATACTACTGCTTCTTATGAGGAGTTAATATCAAACGTGATTATACTACTGCTTCTTATGAGGAGTTAATATCAAACGTGATTATACTACTGCTTCTTATGAGGAGTTAATATCAAACGTGATCATACTACTGCTTCTTATGAGGAGTTAATATCAAACGTGAACATACTACTGCTTCTTATGAGGAGTTCATATCAAACAGGATAATACTACTGCTTCTTATGAGGAGTTAATATCAAACGTGATTATACTACTGCTTCTTATGAGGAGTTAATATCAAACATGATTATACTACTGCTTCTTATGAGGAGTTCACATCAAACGTGAGTATTCTACTGCTTCTTATGAGGAGCTTTGGATGCTGAGGACATAATACCATTCCACAATAAATGAGATTCAGCCTTACACAGGGAGCATGCCACGTAGGTTGACACGATACAATTTGTGAAGAAATGTGCAGTTACGGTTCAAATAAAGGGTCAAATACATTGTCGGCTAAAATACAAGGTCCAATATATTGAAACGTAAAAGTGTAATGTTTTGTATTATGTGCTGTGTATGGGTTGTGTATGGGTTGTGTGTGAGAAATGCATGTCAAAGAGAAATGCAGCCAGGCCGGTTGAGTGACACACATACTTACTTGTAAAGGGGCGAGGGAGGGAAAACGCAGAAATGCTGTCAGAATGTGCTTCCTAACAACACTATGTGGAGGAGTGTACTGTGACCGCGACTCATTATTGTTACCCGAGGACAGTGACAGAAATAGGTGACAAAACAAAACACACCCTAAGCCTATATATAATTTGGTTGAACCACATCCAGGTAGACAGTAGTAGAGTCGGGTGACTTTCAAGTGTTGAGTTTATCACTTTTCCTTTGATTTATCCTTCATCTAGACAGGTTGTGACCTGAAATAAAGTAAGGTGAGAAGGTCATAGCATGTCTAACCAATTCTTTTCTACCACAGTCAACTTGTTGCCTTGTATGAGAAAGTTGGCAAGACAATGACATAACATTGTAGAGTAAACACAGGTCCCCCAAGCTAGGCGGCCATGTTGTAAGTAAAGGATGTTATTATAGTATTATACTATACTGTATTGTATTATAGTATTATACTCCTAAACATGACTGCATAGACAACGCAACTGGTTCTTTGTGGTGACGGTTTGATCAATTTTGCCACTTTGAACATTTACATTTTACAATTGCACAGCAGCCAATCTATCCTCAAGTAAGACGGAAGAGAATTGTCCCAATCTCTGTCGTCGCAAGTTGACTCCAACTGTAGTTCCATCTAAGAAGCAAATGTCCAGGGAACTGTCAACGGGACCTCTACCTGTTCCATACAACCGGTTGTTGTTTTATCTCTGTGGTGACAAACGAAAAACAGGGGATGCATCTGAAATGTCACCCTATTCACTATGTAGTGGGGCCCATAGGGCTCTGGTCAAAAGTAGTGCACTATATAGGGTATAGGGTGCCATTTCAGATACACACAGTCTCTTCCTACTATAGCCCCTAATAATGACTTGTCCCATTGACCTGCCCTGAACCTGCCTACTAAATGTGAACAACAATATTCTGTCCACTTCCACTGTCGGTAGGAAGAGGTTATCAATGATTCCATTGGAGAATACTAGTCAGTCAGCCAGCCAGTCTGTCTTAGCATTATTCAGATGTCATGCCCAAATCATATGGAGATTAACTTCAAACAGCGATGCCATCAGAGAATGAATAGTGACCAATTAAAGTCAGACTGTGTGATGACACTTAAAGTGTGTAGTTGAATGTAACATACTGTACCCAGGCCTAAATACCACCAATGATGCGGCACCAATGCCCCGGTGTCATGTAAAAAAATAGTTTCACGATCGTTCTGATCGTGTTCTGATTGTGACATGATGCTGTAAAATTTCTCCCAGCGTGAAAATGTTCCCGCTTCAATATTTGCACGAGCATCTCTTTATGTGGCTGAGCTCGTGCGGATGTTCTCTCACACCCTCCCTAGACCTAAAAAAAAAAAAAAAAAAAAAAACTTCTGTGACCTTCACGTATTTGCTTCACACATCTGCCAATCAACGGTGACCAGGATTATTGACTCTGACCAATCAGAAGCTTGTTGAGGCGTGAGGTACCGGACTCGTGCGTCAAATATATATATTTTTTGCGATTGTAAAGACTTGGGCGCTATATTTTCGTTTGACAGTGCATAGATATCTGTTTGTTTGGTAGCTAAATAAAAAAAAGTTAACTGCACACATCTTAGAACAACCCATCTCCACCAGTTTACATCTAATTATGCTAGCTAGCTAAATCAAGGGCGAGGGCGTGTGAGAGACATCTGCACGAGCTCAGCCACCCACACAGACGCACGTGCAATTATTGACCGGGAACATTTTGAGGTTGTGAAATGTTTTACAACATGACGTCACAATCAGAACTATTTCACGCTGGGAAGATTTTTTTACATCATCCGGCATGCCCAACCCATCCAGGGTTTTACGTGATTAGGACACATGCCAAATGCCAAGCGTGGTATAACTGTATATACTGTAGCCATAGTCACGTTACTGTATCTTAAATTGCCTCAGCATCAGATCTAACCAGATACCATAGTTACTTGGGATTCCAATATCTAGAGTTAATCTAGGTTATTCACTCAGAAAGCAATCTCGCTGAGATTACATCAATAACACTAGCGCAGTCAAAACACATGTACACAGAATAACAAAAACATGTACCAGTGTTCAAAATGCTCACATTGTCATCGTTATCGATGGGGGGAAAAGTGCAAGACATGGACATTGTATGACAAGTGTACAACTGTACAGTCTTTTTCCTTTTCCTAAAGTAGACATTGATTAGCCTAGATTAGGGGTACTAAACTCTTACCCTGCGAGGTTCGGAGCCTGCTGGTTTTCTGTTCTACCTGATCATTAATTGCACACCCCTGGTGTCCCAGGTCTAAACCAGTCTCTGATCAGAGTGAAACAATGAACAAAAAAATGCAGTGGAATCAACTTTGAGATGGAGAAAATGGACTCCAGATGTCTTTGTGTGTCTTGTGTGACAGTAGAAGGTGTTTAATACTCCTTGCTGTGTCGTTACAGCCGAGGGCTTTATGAGGCTGCTGACCGGTGGTAATCTAATGATGATATCTGTGCGTTTGCTCGCTCCCACTCCTCAGGATGTCGTCCTACTCTGACGCTGATAATCAGTGTCAACCGGGGGACACCATCTGTGGTAAGTGCTCCTCTCTCATGATCCTTTTTCTCTTCTTCTCCTGTGTCGCCTTGTCCTGCACCTTCTACAATTTATACCCACTAGCTGTTGGGTCTCCAAGCCAAAGGTATTGACATAAAAACACTCCATGAACTTGGGCTCTTTAGATCCGATAGACCAGTGTTACCCCCACCCTGGTCCTCCAGTATCCTCAACAGCACACATTTGTATTGTAACCCTGGACAAGCACACCTGATTCAACTTGTCAACTAATCATCAAGCCCTCAATAAGGTGTTTGTCCAGGGTTACAACAAAAATGTGTCATTTTTATTTATTTATTTATCCGTTATTTTACCAGGTAAGTTGACTGAGAACACATTCTCATTTACAGCAACGACCTGGGGAATAGTTACAGGGGAGAGGAGGGGGATGAATGAGCCAATTGTAAACTGGGGATTATTAGGTGACCGTGATGGTTTGAGGGCCAGATTGGGAATTTAGCCAGGACACTGGGGTTAACACCCCTACTCTTACGATAAGTGCCATGGGATCTTTAATGACCTCAGAGAGTCAGGACACCCGTTTAACGTCCCATCCGAAAGACGGCACCCTACACAGGGCAGTGTCCCCAATCACTGCCCTGGGGCAATGGGATATTTTTTAGACCAGAGGAAAGAGTGCCTCCTACTGGCCCTTCAGTAATGATGGGGATACTCGAGGACCAGGGTCGGGAAACACTGGGATAGACAATGTTCTGGAAATAATAAGGAAATGTTTAACCGGGTTACATTTAGCTGTCCACTGATACATTTCTGGGTCGTTTTGCTAAACTTCCCACCAGTGTAAAAAGTGGGCTTTAACATTCTGTCACAAACTGGTTGTCCATTTACTGAGATTCTATTGGTGCCAACATATGATCAACATCACAGTCAATTTTTACACAAGATCTTTGTGTTTTAACCAAAACACACATTTCAAGGGGCATGCTATGTAAAGATAATTTGTGCCATATTTATTCCATTTGAATCTGCCTAGGGTGGAGACTTGTTCCCTTTCCCAGCCTTTACCAAACAGAGCTGTAATCAAAAGGAGCTGCAACCAACATGGTGGAGCCACTTCAACCGTCTAGAAAGCATTTTGGATACATAAAACGCCACATAGATGGCATCAGACCTGTGAAATATAGATTAGAGACACTGGTTTTATTAGGTACCAAACGAATATAAAAGGACACAACCTAGATTTGTCCATTAAAAGAAACACTCCTTTTCCACTATTAAAACACTGTGTCATATTTTTCCCGTTGATCCGTTATACAGCGATGACAGAAATGTGTTGCATTTGCTGTCACAGTACTCGTATCCAACATGCACACAAGAACGGCTGGGAACAGCACAGGGTCTGCCGCATTGTCCGCTACGTCGCCAGTCTACAGAGCAGCACAGGCTTAGGGGAAAGATAGTTCAGGCTCTCCGGAAGATTTTAAGGAACAAGAAGAATGTTCATTTCCAGACTGTTCATTTCTTAACAGTTGGCTTTAAGCATTCCAGTTGCTTTGGGACGGCACACTGTAGGTAGACTTAGCCAATCAATCACGGTGTGGAGCAAACACGTTGTACCACAATCTATACCTTTTTCAGCATGCTATTTCCTGTTGCACTTAAAAGGCCCAGTGCAGTCAAACTAGATTTTCCTGTGCTTTAACAATATATCTGCACACTACGAGGTTAGAATGATAGTGTCAAAATGATGATAATGCCCTTTCAGTGTTTGAAAAGACTGCCTGAAATTTCAGCCTGTTTTGGTGGGATGGAGTTTTGGCCTGCCTGGTCACTTTGCCAGGTTGGTAAATAATTAAATTGACCAATAAGAGAGTTCCAAATCTCTCTGCCAAACCTCTCTCCCCTCGCCACTCAGACCATTCCTAGACAGTCCAAGCAAAATTCTTGCTTGAGAAATTGCTCTTCTAAGAAGCTATTTCTGTTGCTTTTTGACAATTTTTTTAATTGAAAACAATCATAATAAGTTACTTAATTGTTACCCAGAAATGATTTGATATTAAAAAAAAACGCTGCATTGGACCTTTAAATGAAGGCAGTGTACACATTGTAAGTAGCTTACGAAATAAGATGATATGAATGAGGAGCACTAAATCACCCCTGACAAACAGTAATTATGTGTCTGAAATACAGTACCAGTCAAAAGTTTGGACACACCTACTCATTCCAGGGGTTTTCTTTATTTTTTACTATTTTCTACACTGTAGAATAATAGTGAAGACATCAACACTATGAAACAACACATATGGAATCATGTAGTAACCAAAAAAGTGTTAAAGAAATCCAAATCTATTTTATATATGAGACTCTTTCGAAACCCTTGAATGAGTAGGTGTGTCCAAACTTTTGACTGATACTGTGCATTCCTATTGGCATGTACTGTTGTTGCTACTTCAAGTGTATCATACTCAGGTTTCTGACTATCAAAACAAATGCCAGACCACACCTGCTTGCTTTGTACTATAGTGTTGACATAGACATTACAGAACACAAAGATCACCATTTCAGGGAGACAGACATAAAGAATAGCATTGAAAAGTCATCCTCAACCATTTCCATTCTGTACTTCTTTGGTTCTTTTTCACTCTATTGTTGCCCAATGTGATTCAGAAATGTTGTCCTTTCCCAGCACAGGGTAAACTGTAGCAGGTTAGACGTTAAGTGCCTTGTTAAAGTGCCCAACGGTAGTAATACTCTAACTCTGACATTGGTCTCTCTCGCTCTCCGTCTCGCAGAGATCACAGTGTACAAACAGGAAGTCATCATCGTGCCCATCCTGCTCCTTGCGAGCTTCCTGGTCACTCTGCTAATCGTTCTCCTGATGAGGTGCTGCCCTGGAAAGGGAATCCGCGGACGACCCAGCGTAATCCTAGCCCGACCACACAGCACCAGAAGGTTGAGCGCACACACACAGAGGCAAAGTGCCAGACAGAACGTACAGGGCATTGAGGGTAAGTTGGTGTGCACACTGATGTCATGCCAATGAGCTTGACTGATGAGTCAGCATACTTGTATCTTCCCACTCTGTACAAGTCTTTCTAGACAGATGGGTTGCTTCCGGCAATGTATTGACGCTCCAGCTCAATGCGTCTTTACAAGTTGTGTTGTCAGTTGGGACAGAGAGGATGAGTCAGAAACGGGATGCGTGTGACGTTACTGCCCTATTTTAAACATGAGCACAATTCCCGCCTGCATTTTAAGCCCCTCCTACCCAAACTCATGATGTTGGGAGTTTTTTTGTTTTGTCTGAAGTGGACCCTCCCCTGAACACCCCCCCCCCCCCCCCCCCCCCCCCCCCCCCCCCTGTTGGGAGTTTTTTTGTTTTGTCTGAAGTGGACCCTCCCCTGAACACCCCCCCCCCCCCCTTTCGAAATGTCATAGAGAAGCCGACATCCTCCCAAGAACTTGTGCCACTGTTGCCTCATTTCAACATGGAAATGTGGGTAATATTTGGTTGAGACGTTGATCAATGAGATTAAGCTTTATTCACCCAATCAAAAAGACAAAAGCTTGTTGAATTCCCAATGTGTTATCACTATGCTTTCAACCATCTAAAAGTATGATCAAATTCCAATGGAAAAACAATGTCAGATTTTTGGGGGTTTAGTTGTCATCTAAATGTGTTATCACTGCACTTTCAACCGTTTAAAAACAGAACAAAGTTAAAAATGGGAATATGTCAGATTTTTTGCATTTATACAACAACTTTATGTCTTTTCACTGTGCTTCCTCTAACAGCACAACCAAATGACCTGGATTGCAGTTAAGATTACATTCAAATACAATAGTGTGAGTGATCAATGCTGCTCAAGATTCTTCCCAGATTATTATAGATCTCCACAGACCTGCGAACAATGCATGCTATCTTGAACATGCGCACTTTCTATCATTTCATAAGAAAACATTTATAGTTACAGCAGGCTAACTTCAAAATGTGGCCATGGATGTGTTACTCATTTTAAAAGGTTGAATAAATACTGCTACAATACTTTGTAAGATAGGCCATTTAGTGTATTGCAAAAGTAATATTGAGTTGTGTTTTGGTTGACAATGCAGCCAAATATCAACATTATAAAGGATTTCTACAGCTTGCATAGTTTCATCTGAGCCACTGGTTTAATCCCTATTCCTTAACTTTTACAATTTTTTGCTTTAATTAGAGATGTGAATCCAACATATCAATCAAATGTATTTATAAAGCCCTTTTTACATCAGCAGATGTCACAAAGTGCTGTACAGAAACTCAGCCTAAAACCCCAAACAGCAAGCAATGCAGATGTAGAAGCACGGTGGCTAGGAAAAACTCCCTAGAAAGGCAGGAACCTAGGAAGAAACCTAGAGAGGAGCAAATATCTGTCGGGTGGAGATTATAAGAGTACATGGCCATTAAGGCCAGATTGTTCTTCAAGATGTTCAAACATTCATGGATGACCAGATGGGTCAAATAATAATCACAGTGGCCGTAGAGGGTGCAAAAGGTCAGCACCTCAGGAGTAAATGTCATTTGGCTTTTCAAAGCCGAGCATTAAGAGGTCGTAATATATTATTTGTTAACTTGTCGACTATTTAATAGGCTATTTACTGTATTGCGAAAATGTCATTGAATTGTGTATCAAATATTAACATTTGAAGGATATGTACTGTATCTTTTGTGCTACCGATTTAGTCTGGCTCTAATTAAAAATGGATATGTGTTGGCTTCACCTCTCCGTCTCAACCAAAGTTAAAGAATAGGACTAAATCAAATCAGACTTGATTTAAAGTGCATTTAAAGTTCAATTCAATTTAGTCAGTCTTTTAACTTGTATTTTAGGTTGAGATGGAGACGTGAATCCAAAGTATCGATTGTTCATTTGTAGACAAACCGGGAATTAAAAAGGCAGACTAAGTCAGTGGAACAGATGGAACTATTCAGTTTGTCTACAAATTAATCATTGATAGGTTGGATCCACATCTCCATCTCAACCAAAAATCTGAGTTAAAGAAGAGGACTAAACTCTAATTCAACTTTAAATGCACTATTCTTCAACTTTGATTTTGGGTTGAGATGGAAGAAGAGAATCCAACGTATTCATGATTAACTTGAAGATTACGTTTGAATTCAAAGCTTGAAACCCTAGACTTATATGTGTTGTCTATTTGTCGTTGAACACTGGGTTGAATTGAAACAATAGCTGCTGATGACTTTGCAAATGCTATATAGGCCTAAATAGTGTAATTGATGATACAGTATTTAACTTATGAAGTATGGCTACATTTCATTTGCTCTGTTAAACCTACTCTTTGGAATGACAAATAGCAACAGTGAATACATTTAGTTATTAAGGGATCTCTCAATAATCATTCTCACGATGGCACATTGGAAGTAGTCATTGACAAAAATAAAAGCTGGGCTTGGATAAAACCCTGGAAGGGAGACCGAAATGAATAGGAGATCAACTCTCCAGTAGGAGGTGCTGCCCAGCCTATAGATTGTTTTTAATGATAATGAATATAGTTGAACAGCTGATGTTGTTTCAAAAGGTACAAATTCAACATATTTTAGGTTTGTCTGTGTTGAAAATTGGCCACAATGATGACATAATCCTGTGGTTGAAATTTCACCCTCAAAACAACAGTTCACGTTGATTACTTTTTCAAGTTCTATGTATTGCCCAAGTAGATTCCACGTCACAATTGATTCAACCAGTTTGTGCCCAGTGGTGCTCTTAGGTCTGGGATATCCCAGACTAACTCTGTACTAGAAATACAGTAGTAAGCATTTACAAACTTTGTAAAGCACATACTTAGTCAATTGCTAAAGCACAATGATTGCCATATTGTTTATTTTAGACTTAATGCCGTGGTGTAAAGTGCTTAAGGAAGAATACTTTAAAGTACTACTTAATTCGTTTTTTGGGGTATCAGTACTTTACTATTTATATTTTTGACAACTTTTACTTCACCTCATTCCTAAAGAAAAGTATATGCACTTTTTACTCCATACATTTTTCCCTGACACCCAAAAGTGCTCATTACATTTTGAATGCTTAGCAGGACAGAAGATGGTCCAATTCGCACACTTATCAAGAGAACATCCCTGGTCATCCCTACTGCCGCTGATCTGGTGGACTTACTAAACACATGTTTGTTTGTAAATTGTGTTGGAGTGTGACCCTGTCTATCCATAAAAATAAAAATAAATATGTGCCATCTGGTTTCCTGACCATAGAAAGCCTGTATTTTCTATGGTAGAGAAGGTCAGGGCGTGACTAGGGGTATTAGTCTAGTTTATTATTTCTATGTGGGGCTCTAGGTTTAATTTTCTATGTTGGGGTTTGTGTATGATTCCCAATTGGAGGCAGCTGGTAATCGTTGTCTCTAATTTGGGATCATATTTAAGTTGCATTTTTCCACCTGTGGGTTATGGGATATTGTTTGAGTTACTGTGTTTTGAGTTAGTGCACGTAGCACCTTGTCACAGTTCGTTGTTAGTTTATTGTTGCTAAGTTTCACTATTAAAATATGTGGAACTCAACATACACTGCTGCGCCTTGGTCCGTCTCTACATACGAATGTGACATTTGCTTAATATAAGGATTTTTTATTATTAGTACTTATATTTTAGCAACTACATTTACTTTTGATACTTAAGTATATTTCAAACCAAATACTTTGACTTTTACTCAGTACTACTTTACTGGGTGACTTTCACTTTTACTTGAGTAACTTTCTATTAGGGTATCTATACTTTTACTCAAGTATGACCATTGGGTACTTTTTCCACCACTGTTTTAATGTAAATGTTTGCCAAAACTAGACTAACTCCTGGCATATATTTATTCACTTTAAAAAGCTTACTTACATAGGCAGAGACTGATTTTTGTTTTATAATGCATGAGTTGCATCTCTAGGTCTGAGGAATTTCATATATATAATTTGACATGTGTAATACCCATCTGTTCACCTGCAGCTCCTCCTGAGCTGAACCCACTGGAGCATGAGGAGTTACCTATGGGCACTCCGACCTGGCGTGACGCCGCAGACACCTTTTCTGCAGTACCGGAGACGCCCAGAGAGAGGCAGCATGGCTCTTTCAACCTAGTCACTCCGCTGCCCCTGTCCTTTGTCAAACCGAACGACTTTGTCACCCTCTGCCGGGCTAGGATGGACAACAGAGATGTGATTCTACGGACACTTAAAGGTAACATTCTTTGATATACATTGGAGTTATAAAATAGATGCTCCCATCCAGAGACTGACAGTCAGTGTATTGTAAGACCTTCAGGCTTATGAGTATAAAACCTGAAATGTTGGGGATGTTATCTGTTCTTGGTGTCACTTTGACATCTGATCGATATTCAAATCAACAGACCTAGGCCAACCCATAACAAAAATGGCTACATTTCCCTTCAGTAGCCTACTGACAGATATAGAAGGGGAAAAAATATAACACATTCAGTGTGTTTGAGGGGATCCGTTTGAGCAAAGCGAGGCACAGAATCACTAGTCTTGATAACATATTGAGTAGTTATGAGGGATGTTAGGTCATTTGTAGATCAGTGATTCTACGCAGTCCAACTGCAATGTGGTAAATCTCAACATGCACCTGTTCCCCCCCAGAGACCGCTGATGCCAGCGAGCGCCAGTCCTTCCTGGGCTTTGCCTCCTTTCTGTCTGAGCTGGGGTCCCACCCCTTTCTGCCTGGTCTGATAGGCGTGCTCTCCCTACGTACCCCCCTCATCACCGTGATGGAGGAACTGGAGCACAGGGACCTGCTGGGGTTCCTATGGAGGTGTCGACAGGTATGGTACTCCCATAGAGATGGATAGAGGTCTCAACTTTATATCTATGACCGCATGGGCAGCGCCATTGAGGCTACCGCCCATAGAAATCCCCACCCAGTTGACTACTTTAAAATGGGTGAAGCACAGTGGAAGCCCTCAATGGCAATGCCCATGCTAAAATGGCTTATGTCCATGATGAGTCCTCTATATAACTCTATGGGTACTCCTACATTGCCAAATAGCTGGGGATGTTCAATAGGGAGAACACGGTTTTAAACAGAGTGAAACGAAGAGGTAGCCTAGATTGTTTCACCAAAACGTTTTGCTCCAGACTGGAGTATACTGACCATGATGCTGATGTGTTAGGGACGGGTCTTAGCCAGAGATCTGCCTTGCACAACCTTTACGTAAATCGTGAATTGTCGCCTGGTTTGCCTGAACATTCGAGTTGTACATGGATCTCAAGAGGCTGCGCAAACACTCTGTAATCATTTAGACTACAGTGAATATGGACATGACCATTAGTGATAGTGAGAATGGAGACTCACAGTGCTGTTTCTTGGCAGGACACAGGCAGGGAGTCCCCATGCGACATCACAGAGAAGCGCATCTTCACCATGGGAGGACAAGTGGCTTCTGCTCTGGTTGGTCTTTCTCTCTCTCTCTCTCTCCTTTCCATCCATCTCTGTCCGTATGTCTACAATTGAAAATTATAGTTCAAGTTGAGTGCATATGCTATGAAAATATCGATCTTACGATTCCGTCATTCTTATTCAGAACTGTGTAAGCACTTTGGGACAACTGCTGATGTAAAAGGGTTAATGCATGCATATCATTTTAATTTATAAGTAGAGCCAATAGTTTTACCTCATCAAGTCGTGTGTTTAGGAAAAACTCCTGGCCTTACCTACTTGATTTGTCTGTATGAATGGCTTTTACATGCTTGAATGTCCCATAGCCATTGTAAAACAGCATCCTCTCTATTTGTGCATTCAGGAATACCTGCATGGTCAGAGCTGTATCCATGGCAACATTGGAGCTCGGAGCGTGTTGGTTGGCAGAGACCTGACAGCTAAACTGTGGGGATTGGGTCCAGCATACCGCAGGAAAACACAAGCAGGAACTCCAGGAGAGCTGGAGAACACCGAGACGAGGAAGTGGCAGGCTCCAGAAGTATTGGCAAGGAGACTTGTCAGTCAAAGCAGTGACGTGTAGGTCGCCAATCTGATTGGACATATAATATGAAATAGTCATGAGACTTTTAACGTTGACAGTAATCTCTCAACCATCCTTTTTTGCAGCTGGTCTTTTGGCATCCTGCTCCATGAAATGGTGACACTCGGTAAATGCTTTTCTAAATAAATAATCTATCATTACCGGTCTGTTAAACTGTTACAACCATCACAAATGTTATCCCACGGATATAATGTTTATCATGTACACGCACCCTAATAATCTCATTTAATCCTCCACTTTGTAGGTGACCCACCATTCCCTAAAGTCATGGCCAATGATCTTCTCCAATACCTCCAGAGAGGAAAGACTCAGAAGAGACCCGCTAATTGTTCTAACTCACTGTAAGCGACCACATTAAGTAATAATCCGTTAATAATGACCTAGTATACCACAGAAAACATATAACAGTACTAGTTCTTAGACAGTGATACAAGTGGCCACAATGATCCCCACAAACCAGTTAAAATTGGTTCCAAAAGCTACTGTACCTTTTTCAGGTATTCCATAATCAAGTCCTGTGGCCAGTTCGCTCCACACGAGCGCCCTGCATTGGCTGAAGTGGTCCGGAAGCTTCAATCAGGAGAGAAGAGTGCCAACGATAGGCCAGTTCTTCGAGTGCCTGGGCCACTGGACATTGAGAAGTACCTGCACGAGGCGGGATATGGAGAGGCCTACAATTACACTGTTCTCTGATTGGCTCCTGGGCTTCTTGTTTAAATCTAGGTCATAAATTCAGTGTCGCTTTTTCACATTACCGTGAAGACTGCTGGAAGAGCGTTTCAAATGTCAAAACACCAAATCTTGTTTTTCTTTAGGTGCCAGGTGCCATACTATCCGCAATACAATGTGAGAGACTGAAGAAACACTCAGGTATCAGGACATAACTATACTGAACAAAAATATAAACGCAACATGCTACAATTTCAACAATTTTACTGAGTTCCAGTTCATATAAGGAAATCAGTCTATTGAAATGAATTAATTAGGTCCTCATCTATGGATTTCACATCACTTGGCAAGGGGCACAGCCATGGATGGGCATAGGACCACCCACTAGGGAGCCAGGCCCAGCCAATCATGAGTTTTTCCCCATAAAAGGGCTTTATTACAGACAGAAATAATCCTCAGTTTCATCAGCTGTCTGGGTGGCTGGTCTCAGATGATCCCACAGGTGAACAGGCCAGATGTGGAGGTCCTGGGTTGGCGTGGGTACACGTGGCCTGCAGTTGTGAGCCCGTTTGGACTTACTGCCAAATTCTCTAAAACTATATTGGAGGTGGCTTATGGTAGAGAAATTAACATTAAATGATCTGACAACAGCACTGGTGGACATTCCTGCAGTCAGCATGCCAATTGCACCTGCCCTTAGAACTTGAGACATCTGTGTTGTGACAAAACTGCACATTTTAGAGTGGCATTTTATTGTCCCCAGCACAAGGTGCACCTGTGTAATGATCAGCCACATCTGTCAGGTGGATGGATTATCTTGGAAAAGGAGAAATGCTCACTAACAGGGATGTAAACAAATGTATATTTTTGTTCAGTATGTATGTATATACAAAGCAATCTGCTTTTTCCATGACAGACTGACCTAGGTGAACGCTATTATCCTCTTTGATGTCAATTGTTAAACCCACTTCAATCAGTGTAGATGAAGGGGAGACAGGTTAAATAAGGATTTTTAAGCCTTGAGACAATTTAGATATGGATTGTGTATGAGTGTCATTCAGAGGGTGAATAGGCAAGACGCAAAATGTAAGTGCCTTTGAATGGGGTATCGTAGTAGGTGCTAGGTGCACTGGTTTGTGTCAAAACTGGCAATGCTGGGCCTCCCGAGTGGCGTAGTGGTCTAAGGCACTGCAGTGCTACCTCTGCCACTTGAGATCCTGGTTCAAGTCCAGGCTCTGTCATAGCCGGCCGCGACCGGGAGACCCACGGTGCACAATTGGCCCATAGCCATCCGGGTTTGGGAGGGTTTGGCCGGCAGGGATGTCCTTGTCCCTAGCGACTCCTGTGGTGGGCCGGGTGTTTCCTCTGACACATTGGTGCGGCTGGCTTCCAGGTTAAGCGGGCATTGTGTCAAGAAGCAGTGCGGCTTGGTTGGGTTGTGTTTTGGGGTACGCACGGCTCTCGACCTTCGCCTCTACCGAGTTGCCGTGACTGAAGACTGGATACCACGAAAAAGGGTAAACGTTTTTTTTAAAGATTACAAAAAAATAAAAGAACGACAATGCTGCTGGGTTTTTCTTGCTCAACAGTTTCCACCGTGTGTATCAAGAATGGTCAACCACCCAAAGGACATCCAGCCAACTTGACAACTGTAGGAAGCATTGGCGTCAACATCCTTGTGGAACGCTTTCGGCACTTTGTAGAGTTCATGACCTGACGAATTGAGGCTGTGCTGAGCGAAAAAGGTGTGGGTGCAACTCAATATTAGGAAGGTGTTCCTAATGTTTGGTATAATCAGTGTATGTATGTATATATATTTATATATTTATCCACTGTCTATATACTGAATATCTATGTGGCTCCAACGGAAAACCAAATGAACCTTCCCTGCAGGCTACAATGCCAGTGTCTTCCAAGGCCCTACTTGGGTCTCTCTCCCACACTAGCAGATATATAATTCTACATGTAAACTGTGGCCACTCACACTTTAACCCTTTAAACAACCACCAGTCTGCAATTTAGTCAAATAGAAATGGCTGAGTTTCTCATCATCATAAAATCTAGCCCAGCAGGGAAGGTAAGTTAAAGGGAAAATTCCCTCAAACAATCTTTTGGTATCCCCCCCCCCCCCATTAGCCCACTTTTAATACAGTCCCAAGATGTTTTGCATGTCAGCAGTTTTGAAAATATTCAAGAAGTGTCACCAGCCACATGATCATAATGATGCATGGTACATGTATATCATATATCACTTGAGTTTCCCTTTGAGGTATCTGTCGTACCACAAAGCAAAGTGCTCCTTTCTTTATGTTCTTAGTTGAGCCGGGATCCCTGCCTAACAAATGTGCCTTAACAAACTCAGAAGTCTTAACCAGCCATAGGACTGTCACGTAAAGAGCACCGCTAGCTATTACACATACGTTCAGTCTACACAACACTCATCACTTCAGTTGCAAAATAAAAGCACTACCACTTCTGCGTGTTGTCCTAGTAGTTGGTTTATTATAATTTTTTGCATGATATTGACCTAGCCTTCGCCAAGCTTTAAATTTAAAAACATACAATTAGCAGAGCACCTAATCATAAGATTATTGATTATTCATAATAGCCACAGTCATTGCTACTGTCACAAGAGCCTTGGATAGGTGCAAGTTATGAGGAAAGCTATGAGGAAGACCACAACCCAGGGTCATGTTCATTAGGGCACGCAGCATAAAAATGACTGATTCTTATTGGATAAGTCCAGGTAGTCCCTCTATGTTTCAGTCAGTTTCCTTCCGTTTTATGCCTAATGAGCACGACCTTGGTGACATTTTCTATCCCTACTGTAAATAGCTCTTCCTGTGTGTAAAACTGCAAAGACCTTACTTAAGATGAAGGATTGAACTTTTTTTTTCTTTCGCCTAAACTGACATACCCAAATCTAACTGCCTGTAGCTCAGGACCTGAAGTAAGGATATGCATATTCTTGATACCATTTGAAAGGAAACACTGAAGTTTGTGGAAATGTGTAATTCATGTAGGATAATATAACACATTACATCTGGTAAAAGATAATACAAACCAAAAAACATGCGTTTTCATTATTTCCCCCCCCATCTCTGAAATGCAAGAGGCCATACATTAAGATTGGATCCTAGGTGTAATTTAGATTTTGTCCACAAGATGGCAACAGTGTGTATGCAAAGTTTCAGACTGGTCCAGTCAAGAATTACCTGGCTACACAATATTTTGCATCAAGTCTGCCAGGAGTTTTCCCAAATGTGCCGAATTGGTCAATTTATATATGTTCAAGTACATAACTATAGAGGACATACAAAAATGCTATGGTAATAAAACATTTAAGTTTACACACTCCCAGGAATGTCATACACGATGGATCACGGATCAAGACCTTAACCTTCACACATCTAGATGGCCGGGCGGGGTGGGTGTGGTGCTAGAGACAGCAGTGGGGTCAAACTGTAGAAACCAGTTACTACATTTGAATATAAAAATGGATTTCTTCAAACAAAACTACACTACATTTTATCTCTGGGACCCTCAGGATGAAAAATCAGAGCAAGATTACTGAATGTAAGTACATTATTTACCTTCAGAGGTGAATGTATCAAACCAGTTGCCGTGATAAAAGTGTTTTGTTGTTGTGCACTATCCTCAAACAATAGCATGGTATTTTTTTTCCTTTAATAGCTACGGTAAATTGGACACTGCAGTTAGATTAACAAGAACTTAAGCTTTTTGCCCATATAAGACATGTCTATGTCCCGGAAAGTTTGCTGTTGTATACAATGTTTTCTAGTCACATTATCGCATATTGAGCAACAACCATCCCGGTTAAGGGACACCGATCCCGTTTAGGTAAAAAAAAAAAAAAACATTTCAAATAAGCAGGAGGGCATATAATCTAAAACATGTTGAGAAAACTGAAGTAGCCTATGGGATGGTATCACTTGGATCAGGTATCCCTGTACTTCAGATCCGCATAGCTTATTGTTGCCACTTCACAGACATTTTAAAAAGGACGTTTTTTAATATAAATCCTGTGCACCAATTGTAAGTTACTTGCTCATTTCAGCGGACAGAACATGTCTCCCTCTATTTGTCAAGTTTCTTAGGCCAATATATTAGCTACTCCCCAGTAATGGTTGGCAAAGGCAATGTGTCCATTGCTTTACATGACCTTACCATTCATAACAACTCGTAAAAATAAGGAATGATATGAAACACGTTGTTTTTTAAACGGACGACTCCGTTCTAGTACTATTTTTTCGATCATCGAAACTACTTAAAGGCCACAACTTCCACAATGATTTTCTACAGCGTAAACAAAGGCAGTCCAGCCAACAAAGGTATATTTAAATATATAGGCAAATATTACACACATAAAGGGTTTGCTCACTCACTCACATAATATAACATAATACTCCACATTTAAGGTCCACATTTTGTGGATAGAAGGCTCATTTTCTCCGCTTTTCATTCTGTTTGTTTTGACAAAACATAGTAAAACCAACAGGGACCCCACTTAATACGGTTCAAAAGTATTTCAACAGCCATATTGTCACCTCCTTTCTCTTCTTTCTCTCCTTTTTCTCTTGGGAGTACCTCTCCTTTCCTCCGTTCATTCTTCCTCTCAGTCTCTCAGGTTGTTGATATGGGCACAGATCTTGAGGGCGGGACCGAGCTTGATGTTCATGGTGGACATGAGATGCTCCTCTCGGAGTAGCAGCAGGGCCTGTCCGTCAATCTCCTGCGACAGGAAATGGTCCGCCAGCTCCTCACAGCCTGGGTGAGGAGAAAAGGAGGAGAGGAGAGAGAAAGAGGGAGGTTGGGAGTAAGAGAGGGCGGGAAAGAGAGAGAGGGAAGGGGAGACAATAACATGAACAGCATTTACAATGGTGAAAATCTAATAGCAATGGCCTGCTACCTCAACATCATAGAATAGAGGGATTTAAAAAAGCACACCAAAAAAACATGCAAGATAACTGTAATTCTAGATTTCAAAAGCAACAGAAACACAGAGTAGCATTTGGGTGTTGTTGCATGACAACGCATGTCCTTCTAAGCTGACGGTATCAACCAATGATGTCTATAGTAAGTGAAGTACAACATAGAGCTCATCTCTGTGGTACCAACCTTGCAGAGATGATATGAACTGAGACACTTCCTCCACACTCCACTGGGCGGGGCTGCCGGGCAAGAAGTGGGGCGCCTCCGAGCCTTCCAATCGGAGTGTGGGCAGAGGCTGGTGGCAGGAAGAAGAGGAGGCCGGGGAGAGGGACATGGGATCGTCCTCGTCCTCCCCGCAGCTGGAGACGTCCTCCGAACGGCTGGACTCGGAGCGGCACTGTAGACAGTGAACCAGGACTTTGTGACAGGTGCGTGTGCAACAGGGTAGTCACAACATGGCCACGCTTGAACACGACAAATATGGCATTACCGTTTGACAAGCAGATTTTGAGGCTATTTGAGGACAGAAAGGTAAACGTTTAAATTAGGGTTAGTGATTTAAACCCATCTAGAAACCACCCTACTTTCCACCTTTTCTAATTTGGACAGACAGCGATACAGGTCTCTTCAGTCATCCATGCCAGCTCATAAACAAATTGTACAACTATCAATAATCAACTGACCATTACCTTAACTGGTAAGGGTCTCCCGGCTATTTTGGCACTGGCGATCTCGGAGCTGGTCCTGTGGGGGACCCTCCTCCTCAGGACCCCGTCCTCGTCAGAGTGGGAGAGGTGACCCCCCTGTCGCAGGCGGAAATGCTGGCTGCAGCTCACATTATACCTGGAGCAACACGGAGGAATATAGTAGGCATACACTGAGTGTACAAAACATTAAAGACACCTGCTCTTTCCATGACATAGACTGACGAGGTGAATGCAGATGAAAGCTATGATCCCTGATTGATGTCACGTAAATTCTCTCCAAACAGTGCAGATAAAGGGGAGGAGACAGGGTCAAGGATTTTTAACCCTTTAGACAATTGAGACATGGATTGTGTACGTGTGCTATTCAGAGGGTGAATGGGCAAGACAAAATATTTAAGTGCCTTTGAACAGGGTATGGTAGTAGGTGCCCGGCGCACCGGTTTTAGTGTGTCAAGAACTGCAATGCTGCTGGGTTTTTCACGCTCAACAGTTTCCAGTGTGTATCAAGAATGGTCCTCCACCCAAAGGACATCCAGCCAACTTGACACAACTGTGGGACGCATTAGAGTCAAAATGGGTCAGCATCCCAGTGGAAAACCTTCGACACCTTGTGGAGTCCATTCCCCGGCGAATTGAGGCTGTTCCGAGGGCAAAAGGGGGAGCAACTCAATACTAGGAAGGTGTTCCTAATGTTTTGTACACTCAGTGTATACTGACAAATAGTAGACATACAGCAGGGAATTTGTACCTCTTGGAACAGGTCAAGGAGCAGAAGCGCTTGGTCCCTCTAAACTGTCTGGCTGGGGCGAAGCTTTTGCAGTACTCACACTTCAGCACTGGGAAGAGAACAGGAAAAGGTTTAAAGAACGATACCAATTGCAGTTTGTGGTCAAACCAGAGGCTTCCGAACCTGTAGCTGTAGTCACAGTCTCAGGCTGACTAGAGTCTAGATTGTCCATGGCCAAATCTTCTCTAGCTGGCTCCTTGACTGGCCCACTCACCTGTCAATCAAAATACAGGAACAAAATGTGTGGTGTTCAACATTACTGATTACAGGGAATTAATGAGAATAGTGTCTACAGTGCATGTCGTTATTATACAGTACATGTCACTACATCTACAGTACATGTCATTATTTATATCAGGTGGTATATATCCGAAAAGGGTACGAATTAATGTTGTATTGTATATGAGAGCTACAACTTCTCCAAAAACTACAAATCCCAAGGTGAATACTGTATGTACAGGGAAAGGTTCAGCTCCCTCCTGGATGACGAAGCCCTCTATGAGGTGGGTGAGGACGTGGGGTTTGACCACAGCCTGTTGAGGGGGGGCTCTCTCCCCCTGGCCACCCCCCATTCGGGACATTGAGAGAGCAGGGGAACGAGAGGGAGAGGGAGAAAGTGGACCAGAGCCTTAAGAAAAGAAGGGTGGGGGGGGGAGAAAGGATTTTATCATTTATTTTTGAACAATTTTAACCAAGTCTGCCTGGCCACAGTGGCTAAATCTGTGCAAACGTGAGGTTTTTGGAATCATGCATAGGTATTGATCCAAGGGGATTTGTCAGTTTGGTGGCTGGGCCAAGGTGGAAAATTGTCTCCTTGCACTCTTATCCTTTCCTCCTTTCAGTGGTCGTAAATGAGAGGAATGAGAAAGGCAAAGTATTGAAGACAAGTGGGCCCATTTATTAGTGGATTCCTTACCTGCTTCCGTGGCGGAGGAGGAGAGGGCAGGGGAGTGTTCACTCATTGGAACAAGGTGGGGAGGAGGGGCACCATCATCGTCATTGGCTGCGACTGACTCGGATTTCCTCTTCATCGACTTACCCTGAGAGGAATGTCATGCATTCACAAATGGAATCGACAACCACTACGTTGTTTAGAAACATCAGTAAATTGTAGTGTTATCAGTGCTATTAGTAATGAACAACTCACCTGGGGAGGCTGAGAACACACAGACTCTCCATTGGCAGCCACTACTGTGCTGCTCGCCTCAACCAAAGGCAGGGGTAAAGTGTGGGAGGAATGGGAGAGGGTGGGAGGAGAGATGGCTGCCTGGGACTGAGAGGAGTTGCTGCTGGCCAAGGTGCAATTTGGACTTGGCTTCAGCCCAGGTCTCTGATTCTGATTGGCTTGCGCATGCACGTGAGAGATGTGGGCCAATGGGAGGGTTTCCTGGGCTGATTGAAGGTTCTTTAAATCCGTCCGTCGGTTTATCACCCCTCCCTCTCTGGAGGTGATGGAGGCCACCATGGTGAGAATGCTGGCTCTGCTGGAACTACTCAGAAGAGTAGCTCCATCCTGGGAACAGGTGTTCCGGGCCTGGACCAAGGCCAAAGCCTGGGGGCTTCCTATGGAGCTCTGCCTGGCTCCTACTATCTGGACTGGGATGTGCGGCGGAGGCTGGGCAGCACTTGTCTGATTGTTGGCGGGGGGTGCGGGGAGGATGGGAGGCGGGTTGCGGGATGGCAGTTGCAGGGGCATACGGAGACCCTGTTGAGTTTTGGGCTGGATTGGAACGGGACCGTTCCCGTGGCCTCCCTTGTCATTAACAGTGCTTTTCTGCAGAGGCTGAACCACCAGTGTTTGAGTACTAACATTGGGCTTGATGGTGGCAGAAGCCACCTGGTAACTGTGGGGCTGGGCGGGCGCATTGGAGGTGGGCACCAGAATGTGCGTCGCCGTGGCGGCGGAGGTAACCGTGGTGATAGCCCCGCCCCGGCCAAAGTTGGGTCCGGAGAGGAGGAGCTGTGAGAGTGGGACAGAGGTGGAGGGTGAGGAGGGGGTGTTGGAGTGGTGGTTGCCCGTCTTGAGGTTGAGAGAGGACAGGTTGGCGTTGGAGCTCTGGATGTAGGTGGGGATCTTGATGTGGGACTGTTGCTGTTGGGTTGGTTTAGTGGTAGACTGTGGAGTGGACTGGTTGAACTGCTGGTGAGATGACTGGACAAGGGAGTAGGTTGCTGGGAAAGAATGAGGAAGGAAATGAATAACTAACAGGTAAGGAAGTATGCTAAGTATGTAAGGCTAGGTATGCTGCGATTTCACTCCCCACCTGGTTCACCCCTCTCTGGGGTTTCAGTCTTGACCCCGACCCCCTTGGGACTGCTGACACATCGCAGAGCCAGGTTCTGTACCTGGCCCAGAAAGAAAGGGGGAGATGAGTGTATGACGATTGATGGAAAGAAGAGGCCAGAGAGAGGGATGCAAGAGAAGAAAAATCTAGTTTCACCAATTTCAGAGCCCAATACTGTAGTTTGACTGCACAAATATTCATTTTGCCTGGTCCCAGATCTGTTTGTGCTGTAATGGCCACAGGAACAGGCAAGACAGCACCAACAGGACTGGGAACGAGCTATTCTAGATTACATCACTAAAGCAGGACTCACTCCAATGTTCTCAGTCACGAATACAAAGTTGATCCATACCTGGTCATTGTCTGATTGGTTGCTGGAGGAAGTAGGTGTATCTTCCCGTTGTTGCTGCTGCTGAGTCTGCGGCTGCTGGGTGACTGTTGCCATGGCAGTGGTTGCCGTGCTACCAGGCATAAAGATGAGCTGGGAGGAGAGGGGAGACCTCAGAGACCGGTTCACCTACAGTATAACAAAAGAGACTGTCAATCAAAGAGTCCTTTCATGGAGGCAAATGACAAAAGCTGATACTCTTGAGCCAAGCCCAAACCAAACCAAGCTAAGCTGTACTAGGGCTGTTGTGGTGACCGTATTACCGCCACACCGGCGGTTACCAGTCATGAAGGCAGTCAAATTCCACGTGACCGTTTAGTCACAGTAATTAGGCTTCTCTGACGCTGCTGATGGTCATTAGTAGCCCACCAAACTTGCTAACTGCCTGGTACTCAGCACTCTATTGTCCCTCTAATCACTCTGACATCAATGCAAATGTCATCAAAAATCTAATGAAACACTTAATGAGAGCCCATGAGCTCATGTTGCGCAACATTTCTATAGGCTATGCAATTGCGTGAGAAAACAGAGTGATGGCCTCTATTAAAAAGAGGAGGATCCCATCAGCTTTCCATAGGCTAGGCCTACTATATTTATTTCTCAACTTTCCTAATATTAAGCAAATATTAAGCACATTGCTTATCTTTACAACAGGAGTATAGCCTACCTGGCTGGGATGAGTGTCCTCCATTCGCTATTTAAGTGCAGAGATGACATGTATTTTTTCCCCTGCCCCTGTTTTGAGACATGTGCATGATAATGGTCCATTCTAAATCAAAACGGATTTCACACATATATTATTTAGTATAGGTAAAGACAAAATTAAAGAATAGTCTGATGGGTGATAATATTAGCTTATCACTTGTGAATTATATATTATCACTTGATGCCCATCTTAAGGCAAGAAACAATGCCCTTTTTTCTCTTCGAATCATAGTCCACACCTCATTTAGCCCAAAGGCCTATATGTTTTGATAAGGTTTGTATCACAACTAACGTGGTCAAATAGAGCTTAACTGGCATAGATAAGCAGCGCGTGAGTTTCGAGTTTCAAGTTTGGGGAAGAAAAATGCACCTTTATAATAAAAGCACTTTTAATAATGGTGTTTTCCCACTAATGGAACATTCACACTTATAGCTTACTGCTGTGTGCGCTTATAATGTGAAGAAATAGCCAAATAGTTTATCAACATTTTAAGTTAAATGTTCTGATCTGTTGCTTCAGCCACATTGCATAAAACTTTTTGTTGATGCTAGCAGTTAATTCATTTGGCATCTATCACATCCCACAACTGTCCCAGACTATGTTTGGAATATTTATTTCTCACACAGAATAGAATAGGTCAACTTTTGTACTATGGGGATAGTAGATTGATATAAACTAGTGCTTTTTCTGTTCGTTAGGCCTACTCATCTTGTTGGCTGACGAAAAGTAAATGTGGACAGTTTTTCCAATATCTTCAATATGTGTGTCTGTCTTCACTTGTAGCCTGTGAGAAAGACCAGATCACATTGGTGTGAGTGAGAAGTGCTTTGGAACAGGCAGTACTCAGGGAGAAGGGCAGTACTCAGGGAGAATTTTTTAGGGTGAATTATGGCCACACAACGGGGATTGTGCCGGAAATTCGAGGCATTATCAAAGTGTTTCTCAAATTGTGAACGAGAGACTGACGAAGTGTGTACAGTCTGCGCTAAAAACAAAGCAGAGCTCATGCCTTTCAAGTGACTTTTTTCAAATCATTATTTGTCGCATCAAAACATTTAGTTGGTAGACCAATTAAAGATACATTAATAACTCTAAATTAAGCATATAGGAGTACCTATTTCTATGTTAACCCATCAACAAAGAATAGTCGCATGTGCGCACTCCCTCAAATCCTTCGGCAAAAATATGCTTTCTATTTTATTCAGCTTTGTTCAATTGTATACTTCATACTATAAAATAATGCCATGGAATTCTATGCAAATCTTGTCTGCTAAATGAACTAGTGTAGCCCACAGCCATATGGCATAGCCAGATCTGGGCCTAACATAAGGACAACTATTACTATATGCTATTCTCAAAAACTAATACCCCCAATTTCGTGATATCTAATTGGTAGTTACAGTCTTGTTCCATCGCTGCAACTCCCGTACGAACTCGGGAGAGGCAAAAGTCGAGAGCAATGCGTCGCGTGATTCAACCCGGATCTGTAGTGACACCTCAAGCTCTGCAGTACCTTAGACCGCTGCGCCACTAGGGGGGGCCCTAGAGTTTGCTATTCTGTTCTTCTGAAATAGACTACATTTTCTTCATATCATGTTTCTTTAGACCTGTCTAAAATAAATACTGGATTTATTGTGAAGGTGTAGGCTATATTACATTGATTTATTAGACTTTTTAAAATGTAGATGTTCCAAAGGTCTGCCTCAGTGGCTTGTAGGCTATGTGTGGAAGCCAGGAGATGCTGGCTTTAATTACCATGAGATCGACAGTTATCTGCTTGACAATCATCGGCTGACTAGATTTCTGGACCGCCACAGCCCTAAGTAGTACTGTGCTGACCTGGTTATGCATCCACCATAATGGAACTAAGCCAGCAAAGTTTTGTTCGTGTCGGCCTTATAGTGTGAATCAGGCAATAGTGCATGGGTTCTCACTCTCAGATACATCTGTCCCTGTCCTGCCGTGTTTCCGCCCAGCAGCACTGATTGGCTTATAGTGGATGTCGCAGAGGAGCCTGGGCCTATAGCGCGGGTGCTGGTTATGGCACCACCCCCAGAAGTGGTTACATTCACCTGAAGAGGAAAGGGAAAAAAGTGGATTTGAGAGCAATCAAAGCTAACTGTATTGACTATTTTGGAGACGATCAAACAATGCAGGTACCCGTGATTTCAAATATATAGAATGTCATTATCATTCTCAAACAGCAAATTGTGGTTTTAAGTCAATATTACTGGAGTGGCCTCTTTGAAGCTGGATTCTTATCAGTGATTTTGGGTAGCACGCCTACTAGTTGTCATAGATGTGTAAACGTACAGATGTGACTGTGGTGCTTGTGGTCTGAGAGGTGCTGTTGGCGGGAGGGCTGGACTGACGACTGGCAGCAAGGGTGGCCTAGAACAGGGACGAAAGGGACTAATGTCAAAAGCCATACCGCAATCGACAGAAGCTCTGTCCTAGTCGAGTTTATAGCGGTAAAAAACAGATCATGTAGCAAACCTCGTGATGATGTTTCAACATAGTGTGCTGTCATCCTATAGCCTAAACATTCGCAACCTGACCAGGACAAAAAAAAAAACACCCATGCCGTTCTATTCCGAGCATGCATTATTAGTAGGGGTGGTTCATAAGGATGCTTCTGTACCTGTTGTACTGCAGCCAGGTTTTGTAGCTGGGCACTGTTGATCTGTTGCTGTAGCATCAGCTGCTGGAAGTACTGCGCTGCGTTGGGCTGCCTCTGCAGCGCCTGAAGGGCCTTCAGTTGCACAAGATAGAAAACAGGGAGAGGGAGTCATTGACATTGCACTGTCAATAGCCTGCAGGTTGATATATACGAGCGCTTACAGAGTGATAATGCGATAACTACACTACAGGCAGGATTACAGATGACACTGAGTGACACGGAGTACAAATTGGGATTGCCATGTCAGAAAAAGGCATAATATCCCCATTCATATGCATGCACACCCACCCACAGTTACTGACCTGCACAGCCTGTCTCTCGTACAGGGACATGGAGTTCATTGGAGAGGGGCGGGAGTTCACCCCTGATGGAGTGGTTCCATTGGTAGAGCCCTGGTTTTGGTCCCCATCTGTCTCCATCACTGAGGAAAAGAAGAGGAGCGTTCAATCAAATGCTGACTAGAAAACCATGTCAAAAGACATGGCTATCAGTCACTGGTGGAAGGTAAAGGATTATTCACACTGCAGCTCTGTGGAGAGGTGGAATATATCTGTCATGCCTGGATAACTAACATCTATATTTACATGTTGACATGATATTGTAGCCATCAATCAAGAATGTCATGCCTCCTTTCACTCCTTCTCCTGGCTGTGCTTGCAAACATTTGATTGTCATGCAACATAAATTCAATGGCTAGTAATAAATGCATTATTAGTCGCTTGCACGGTAAATCATTATTAGCTGGCTAGCTATGAACATGCTATACAGCTCACTTGTTGCACTATAATTAGAAGCAAGTTGAGTGCTGCTAGCCATTACAGTAGTTTGCTAGCTAGCTACAGTACCTAGTTGCAGCCAGTGCTAGCACACAAGCTGGCTACTGTGACTGGTTAGCTACCCGTGCCCATCGTATGCTGCAAATCCATTGCTCACCGTGGACGTCGGTGTATTGCCACTTTTGTTTCTCTCTCGACTTCAATGCGTCGCAGTATGCAACAATTCCTTTTGCACGACGATATTGCAGTACATTCAATTAGGTTGTTGATATTTTGCATAAAATTGTGCGGAGGACAACGCCTCCTTTTGATGTTTGTCCCTTTCCGGCGCAAAGAAATGACGGCACACATAGGTCGCGTGCCAAAATGTTTTCACAACAACATAGTTACAATGTCATCTCTACCTGCAATAGCAACACGGTTAATATGTCAGTAATTGCAACAGTGTATGTGATGCTCCCTGTTACACTGTAGCTGCATCTTGAAAATACTCCTGCAGCCGCTACTATGAACTTGATTACCCCAGTTTTGCTATCATAAACCCATTTCCCAGAAATCATTGTTTCATGTGTGTAAAAATGAAAGAAACCGTTTTACCTTCCCATGAACTAAGATGCGTTTGTAAGTAAAGCTACCGTTGCGTTTTTATTTCAAAACAATGTTTAAAAATGTACTTACTTTGGCCGCTTTCCTCCCAAGCTTCAAGCTCTAAACCTGTCACTCAAAATGGTCTCTCCCAGCATCAACATAGCCCGAGTCATGTTAAAATACTATTTCCAAATGAAACACACAAACAAACAGGTATTTCGGTGTAATGCCAGCTGGTGGATGTCAAAAAGGAGGTTAACAAAACATTTATTACACTTTCACACACAGACACAGTACATTGATTGATTAAACCAAGCAAGATGCTGACTTTGTATTTGCCAAGGAAAGTATATGTACAGAAGATATCAAAGGTTGTGTGTTTGTTAGATGTGTGATGTTTTATTTAACAACAGTATATTCATATATACAAACACAAGTGAAACAAACACACGTGACATATAGGGCTGTATGGTTGTTGTTAGTTTGTTGTAATTTTTCATTATGTCTCATAGGGCATTTCAAAGCCAGATTTATACTGCTTGTGCGATAATTTTTTTTCAATACAGGAAAATGACAAAATGGATTCAGTAGTGTGCTTTTCTACACTTCACGTGATCTCGATATTTATGAATTAGACCATATTTTTCAATTCAATATCAATGTTGATTATTTAATCATTTTAATTGTTTATGGCTGGGCTATAGACCTTGCTTAAATGCCCCTTTGTTTGGTGCCTCGTGGAGAATAAGAGTACAAGACTTTGGAAGCAGGAAGAACGTGTTCACACACACACACACACACACACACACACACACACACACACACACACACACACACACACACACACACACACACACACACACACACACACACACACACACATACAGTACACATTAGCTGAAGAAGAGGCACAAATAAGCAGCAGAAACAAGGAACTCACAAACACAATCACCCAAAGTAAACGGAAGGCCATGAAACACAGGCCAGGAACAAAAATAAACATCAAAGCAATACCAACCGCATTGGTAAAAATCCATTTCAAAACAACATGGTTTTCTGATGTAAAATGGAATAGATCTCTATGACAATATAGGATACAATGATCATCAACTCATAAATACACTTTTTTTTAGGCACACACTGGGGACAGCATAAGGTGGATGGATACTGAACAAGTGGAAGGCATGTGGAAAGTGGAAGAGAGAGGGAGAGTGAGGGAAGCAGTGTTGTGGAGCAGTGGTAAGGGAATTGTTTTTTTTAATTATCCAGTGTCCATTTTGACATAAATAATACTTTAACACAAAGTTAATAGAGTAATGTATGTCAATGCTTCAGTGTATTAATAGGAAACAATCCAATACTTGTTCTCTCTTTCCTTCTCTTTTTCACTCATTGGACGATGGGCACCCCATAAGCCAGAACAAGCCCACATTCAACCACTGCAGTCAACATATAAATATAATTTTGAAAATACATATTTACAAATAAATTCTCTCCTAACTTTTTACAATAAGTGAATGTGCATAAGGTAACTGAGTATGGTTCAGTTAGTAAAGTACCACAGTCTTGTTAACAGTAGTGAGGGAGGGCTGCCATTGAAGAACGTTTTTTCCTTGGAGGAGAGGTCAAATACTGAATACTACCATTAAAGGAATGTATTTTCCCAGTGCAACACATACACATATCCACAATATGTTATATAAATAAAGAACAAAGACATGACCCTGTCATCTTTCTAGGCAAAATAAATTGTGAAAGTGCTTGGAGAAAAATAACTAATTTACACAACCACAAATAAAAAATGTATATTTTTTTGTAACACACACACACATATATATATATATATATCTATATATCTATACTACAGTATATCTATAGAATAAAATATTTTAATACATTTCGATTTTTAACAACGTTCCACAAGGTTAATCTTCAGACAAAGTGTCACAAAGTAGAGTATAGACTTAAAGGGGAGTCATTAAAAAGCATTGTGCACAAATGCTCACATTTGGTCACAACTAAAGTCCCATTGTGTTATTCCAAATACAGACTGAATAGATAACCGTCATAATCATATTCAACATTTTTGACTGAATGCTCTCACAGCAGAACAATTCAAAATTACACTCAATTCCAAAGAGAAAGCCGATGGAGTCCTTTGCTCTCTATGGTTGATTCTTATCGAATCCAAGTTCATAACATCGCGACTCATATCACAATCTATTATAATCTAATATCCAAAATAACTATCTGTCCCCTTAGACAGTATAGTTAATGCAATTCTACTCCCTCAGGTAAATATTTCTCTAATTATTCTTTATGTTGATTAATTTGCCATAAATCACTTTTTGAAGAGTATATTAGCAATCTTGGAATTTTAATTGATTTCTATTTGGTTAATAAGGTGCACCTAAAGCAAGTTAAAGTGAAATAAGTACCATATCTCTCTCTCTCTCTCTCTCCCTCTCTCTCTCTCTCTCTCTCTCTCTCTCTCTCTCTTTATTTATGCAACCATCTGAATGTGATTTTTAGCAGTGGATTCTTATGTTGAGTAGGGTATAAGCATATTATTTTGTTCTCAAATACAACAACTGTTGAAATTAAATGTCAAGTACGATCATTCTGGGATTATTGGGTTATTTAAAAAAGCTATTTCTAAAACCATGAAAGCCAACTAATGCAATTGACCCTAATCTACTGTTTCACTGTTAAAACTATTGTAAACTACCAGAAACACTATTGAGGTTGTTTGCTTTGACTAGACCCACTTTGGCTTTACTAAAAGCTGTTTAAATGATGATGCACTCAGGAAAAGAAGGCAACACAATTAAAATACACATTTTGACCTATAGGTTGAGAAATATATTACACATGACTGAAAGAAATGTGAAAAAATAACACTAATTCATTCTAGCTACTGTATCCACCCAAAAATGTGTGTTGTGGCTTTCCATGAACACGAACGGTATATTTCCCTTCACGTCAAACACTCGTCCCCATGTACCTGAACTGCCAAAGAATTAAGCTTTGATCTGTTTTTGAACCAGCTGACCCCCAACCCTTGACCTTTAAGCATTGACCCAACACAGGATTCTACAAGCTCTCCTGTACAATTGAGTTGGACCTATCCTCTGCTGCTGCCGCCTCCACCAATGGAACCTTCTCCTTGATGGGCGAGGCAGGAAGTGTTACGCTGATACTAGTGGGAGGAGCTCCCACAGAGGTGGCAGGGGGCAGGGTGGCCCCGCCAAACTCACGGGCGATCTCGTCAAAGGTCTTGCCCTTGGTCTCTGGGACTTTGATGAAGGTGAAGATGAAGAAGAAGATGAGTAAGATCATGAAGATGATAAAGACATAAGGCCCACACAGCTCCTACAGAATTACAAACAAAGAGAGAGAAAAACAGTGGAAGTCAGTAATTAACCTAATTAGTCAGCGTATGATTAATTACAATTTTGACCTAAGTGGAAGTTAGGATTCGTCCCTAATGGGAAACCAAGAGAAACCTCTCGCACCTCCAGTTTGGGAAAGCTGATTCCCACCAGGAAGTTGGCGGTCCAGTTGCAGCAGCCGGCCACTGCTATGGCGGCAGGCCGCGGACCCTGGGAGAAGAGCTCCGCCACTATGAACCATGGGATAGGACCAGGCCCCATCTCAAACATGGCCACGAACAGAAACACTGCCCCAATGCTCAGGTAGCTCAGAGACGAGTAGCCCTTCTACTCAGACAGAGATAGACAGAGAGAGAGAGAGGGAAGGAATAAAGAAAGAAAGATGGAGGGAAGAGAGGGAAGGAGAGAGGGAGTGAAGGAGGGAGGGAGATGGAGATATTCATCAATAATAGCAATGAAAATGAATTAATGTATTAATGACATATCTGTTATGTTGAGTGACAACCAATAGAAACTGACACCCACCAACAGGAGGGCAATAGTCATGAGCAGGGCACTGACGGCCATTCCGGCCAATCCGACGAGATGCAAAGTCCTTCGTCCCGCCCTCTCGACCAGGAAGAGCTGACAAAGACAGAGAATGGAGTTACCGTACCGCAAACATACATCACAGAAACACAAAAACCAGAATAAATGCAGCATGTTTTACTTACAGATACCACAGTGAAGACAGTGTTAACAGCTCCTGCTCCAATAGTGGCGTAAATGGGTTGGGTGACACCGGCTGACTCAAAGATACCAGTTGAATAGTAGAACACCTGAACAGGGTTGGTGGAGGGCGACAATAAGATTAGGTTCTTAATTTTTATTTTTTTATTTTTTTATTTCACCTTTATTTAACCAGGTAGGCTAGTTGAGAGCAAGTTCTCATTTACAACAGCGACCTGGCCAAGATAAAGCATAGCAGTGTGAACAGACAACAACACAGAGTTACACATGGAATAAACAATAAACAAGTCAATAACACAGTAGAAAAAAAGAAAAAAAGAGTCTATATACATTGTGTGCAAAAGGCATGAGGAGGTAGGCGAATAATTACAATTTTGCATATTAACACTGGAGTGATAAATGATCAGATGGTCATGTGCAGGTAGAGATACTGGTGTGCAAAAGAGCAGAAAAGTAAATAAATAAAAACAGTATGGGGATGAGGTAGGTAAATTGGGTGGGCTATTTACCGATGGACTATGTACAGCTGCAGCGATCGGTTAGCTGCTCAGATAGCAGATGTTTGAAGTTGGTGAGGGAGATAAAAGTCTCCAACTCCAGCGATTTTTGCAATTCGTTCCAGTCACAGGCAGCAGATAAACTGGAAGGAAAGGCGGCCAAATGAGGTGTTGGCTTTAGGGATGATCAGTGAGATACACTTGCTGGAGCGCGTGCTACGTGTGGGTGTTGCCATCGTGACCAGTGAACTGAGATAAGGCAGAGCTTTACCTAGCATGGACTTGTAGATGACCTGGAGCCAGTAGGTCTGGCGGCGAAAATGTAGCGAGGGCCAGCCGACTAGAGCATACAGGTCGCAGTGGTGGGTGGTATAAGGTGCTTTAGTAACAAAACGGATGGCACTGTGATAAACTGCATCCAGTTTGCTGAGTAGAGTATTGGAAGCAATTTTGTAGATGACATCGCCGAAGTCGAGGATCGGTAGGATAGTCAGTTTTACTAGGGTAAGTTTGGCGGCGTGAGTGAAGGAGGCTTTGTTGCGGAATAGAAAGCCGACTCTATATCTGCAACAAGGCTACAATCTATGAATAGGAAGCCACATCAAAGTGGTATTTTTATCATACTGTAAAACGTACGTCCATTAAATCATGTATAATCCATCAAATAATCGAAACAAATCTCCCAAACATGCAATGATTGAGAGTATAAGGCATGTTGAATGCAGCTGTTATTCAACTATTCAACTTTGCATAGGCCTGGGTCGCCTTCATAAGGGCAGACCGTAGCATATCGTTTATTATTGGATACATTCAGATAGTACCTTCCAGTCGCTGCCTTTTTTCTTCAGTTTCGTGCCTAGTGAATGCGACCCTGTATTGTTAAGCTGTCCTCTGAGATATCCTTGGTGACTTTTCAACTATTTAGATTGTGTTTGCACTGTGGCCTCCTGGGAGTCATAGTTCACTCACAGCATTGATTCCGGAGAGCTGCTGGGAGAGGTGGAGCATGACGGCGATGAGGAGCGGCTGCCGATAGGCTGCGGTGCGGAACAGCTCAGGGATGGTCACCTTCTTCTCCATGGCCATCTTGGAACTCTCCTCCTTCATCTCCTGCATGTCTTTACTCACGTCGTCGGAGCCACGCAGACGCACCAGGGCTGGGGGGAGAAAATGGCGGAGTGAGAGGCAGATAAGTTATACTTTAATGTGAAGGACATACAAGTTGTATAAAGAGAGGATGTATTTGTAAAATTGTTAGGTAATGACAATATGTTAAAGAAAATATTGAAATACTTTAGGTGCATAAAACTTTCTTTGTTTTGTACAAGATATCCTACAGATATCCTTTTCTTTGAGGAATGAAGTAAGAAATGTAGCGCAAAGCATCTTTAAAGGCCCGGCGTGATCAAAAATGTGATTTTCCTGTATTTTATTTATATTTCCACACTATGAGGTTGGAATAATACCGTGACATTATGAAAATTATTCATATTTATGTTTATAACCCCCTTGTTCCTCCCAATTGGTAATTACGTTCTTGTCTCATGCAACTCGCCAACGGGCTTGGGAGAGGTGAAGGTCAAGTCGAGTCGAGTCATGCGTTCTTAACACACTGCACGCTTAACCCGGAAACAAGTTGCACCAATGTGTTGGAGGAAACAATGTTCAACTGACGACTGAGGTCAGCCTGCAGGCACTCAGCCCAACACAAGGAGTCACTAGAGCGCAAAGAGCCAAGGAAATCCCCACGCCAAACCCTCTAATTGTGCCCTGCTCTATGGGGCTCCCAGTCACGGAAGGCTGTGACACAGCCAGGAATCGAAACCGAGGCTGTAGTGTCGCCTCAGGACTGCAACGCGGTGCCTTAGGCTACAGCACCACTCAGGAGGCCCCTAAATTGTGAAATTATGATAATGCCCTTTTAGATCTCCTGAAATTTCAGCCTGTTTTGGTGGGATAGAGTTTTGGCCTGCCTGGTGACATCACCAGGTAAATTAGTTAATAGACCAATAAGAGAGTTTCAAACCTCGATGACAATAACAGCTCGTTTTCAGTTTTTTCTTCCGTACTCAGACCACTCTAAGACAGTCCTTGCAAAATTATTGCTTGAAAGAATTGCTCTTTGCCAAGAGGCTAATTTGTTTCTTTTTGACCAGTTTCATTTAAAACAATCACAGTAAGACACTTAATTGTCAGACAAAAATGATTTGATAACGAGATAAGAACTGCATTGGACCTTTAAAAACACTAGTTGAGTACATTTTCTAGCAGACTAGCCAGTAGCACCAACAGTAGCTACTGTTTGTTCAGTAGCTGTCCATGGTCCTGCCAGTTCTTTCATTACGGTACCCATCACATAAAAGACTGACCAAAACATATGTTCCCTTTTTTATTATCTTATTCACCAAAGCAGTGTGTTTGAAACAAAACAGTGTAAAGGAGCTTAGGAGATGCACTCAGGTGACCCCCGACAGTGTGAAATACTGTCGGGACCGATTTCAAAACCTGCTGTTGGCCTATGCTGTGCGTCAGTCAAGGACTCTTTTCTTGGCTCAACAAGCTTCCGTCTCTTCTGGCCTGTCTAAGCCTGTCACTGTATGCATTTTATTCATGCCCAGTCAAAGGATGGGCATTAATGTCACAGGCCTATATTTGGCATGCACAATTCACATTCAATGGTATTTAACAGACACTGCATGACCAAAAGTATGTGGACACCTGCTCGTCGAACATCTTATTCCAAAATCGTGGGGATTAATAGGGAGTTGGTGCCCGCTTTGCTGCTATTACAGCCTCCAATCTTCTGGGAAGGCTTTCCACTAGATGTTGGACGATTGCTGTGGGGACTTGCTTCCATTCAGCCTCAAGAGCATTACTGAGGTCGGGCACTCATGTTGGGAGATTAGGCCTGGCTCGCAGGTGACGTTCTAATTCACCCAAAGGTGTTCGATGGGGTTGACGTCATGTCTCTGTACAGGCCAGCCACGTTCTTCCACACCGATCTCGACAAACCATTTCTGTATGGACCTCGCTTTGTGCACAGGGGCATTGTCATGCTGAAACAGGAAAGGGCCATCCCCAAACTGTTGCTGCGCAGAATCGTCTAGAATGTCATTATATGCTGTTGCATTAAGATTTCCCTTCACTGGAACTAAGGGGCCTATCCCGAACCATGAAAAAGAACCACTTACCATTATTCCTCCCCCAAACTTTACAGTTGGCACTATGCAGTCGGGCAGGTAGCATTCTTCTGGCATCCGCCAAACCCAGATTTGTCCGTCGGACTGCCAGATGGTGAAGTGTGATTCATCACTCCAGAGAACGTGTTTCCAATGGCAGCAAGCTTTACACTACTCCAGCCGACGCTTGGCATTGTGCTTGGTGATCTTAGGCTTGTGTGTGGGTCCTCGGCCATGGAAAGCCATTTCATGAAGCTCCCGACGAAGCTCTGTTGATGTTGCTTCCAGAGTAAGTTTGGAACTCGTTAGTGAATGTTGCAATGGAGTACAGACGATTTTTATGCACTACGCGCTTCAGCCCTCGGCAGTCCCAATCTGTGAGCTTGTGTGGCCTACCACTTCACATCTGAGCCGTTGTTGCTCCTAGACATTTCTACTTCACAATAACACCACTTACAGTTGACCAGGGCAGCTCTAGCAGAGAAGAAAATTGACAAACTAGCTTGTTGGAAAGGTGGCATCGTATGATGGTGCCATGTTGAAAGTCATTGAGCTCTTCAGTAAGACCATTCTACTGTCAAATGTTTGTCTATGGAGATTGTATGGCTGTGTGCTTGACCCCCCTTTATTTCCAAAACAGCCTGAATTCTTCAGGACATGGAAACATTGCTCAATTGTTATCAAGGGACATAAAGTGTGCCAGGAAAACATTCCCCACATCATTATACCACCTCCACTAGCCTGTACCTTTCACACCAGGCAGGATGGGGCCATGGACTCATGCTGCTTACTCAAAATCCTGACTCAACAGGAACTGGGATTCGTCGGACCAGAAAATGTTTTTCCATTCCTCAATTGTCCTAAATTGGTGATCGCGCGCCCACTGTTTTTAGCTGATAGGAGTGGAACCCGGTGTGGATGTCTGCTGCAATACCCCATCCGTGACAAGGACCGGCGAGTTGTGCATTCTGAGATGCTGTTCTGAACACAGTTGTACTGTGCCGTTATTTGCCTGTCTTTTGTTTGTCGCATCAATTCTTGGTAAACCCTGGACACTGTCATGCGCTTTTCTGAGTTACTGAAACCGGCCTGGCTGGCACTGACCATTGAGTGTATGTTTTATTGTGACATGTTGGTATTAGCGTCTTTGTACCACTCGCCAAATTACTACATTTTACTACATTATTTCACCTCAAATAGATACAATACCAGGTATCAAGCTAAAATAGAAGTGTTAAATGAAGCGCTTCCATTTATCTTCCTGACCATCCAGAGTAAATGATTGCATTTGGAGCGTAGCTATAGAATTACTAGAATGTGCAAAGCCCCTCAAACCTCAACAATTTGATGGTTTCTATGGTTTGGAGCACCCACCTTTGCGGGCCTGCTCCTCCTTGTTCTGGTTGATGAGGAGGAAGCGAGGGCTCTCGGGACAGAAGGGCAGCAGGATACACTGCAGCATGGCCGGGACAACCGTCAGAGCCAGCAGCAGAGGCCACAACTTGTCCGACCCCAGCAGAGACTCCAAGCCAAAGATCTACAACACAGAGAGGTTTAGATAGGATTAACTTTACTACCAGGAATGTGTAATTCACAGCACCACAGCTTACATGCAAACATCAATGGGATATACTGTACGTTGATGGGATGGGAAGCACTGATGGGCTATACACTACAGTTGATAGTATTAAACAATACACTAATCCATTGGTGGTATGGAATGGATGAGGCAGTTCTATAAAGGGATTCAAATGGAAAAGGTTTCATGACAGTGTGCTGGAGAAAATGAAGGGGAGGAATATTACTAATTGTATACTTAGAGCAAGAAGTAGTCGCCTATTAAAAAATAATTTAGCACTCATTAAATAATTACAATAATTAGCATATCATTCGACAAAGACATTACTCCAATGTTAAGAGGCAAGGGTGCGTGATCAGAAATCGGAATGTCTGCCGGTTACAACTTAATCATATAAGCAGTAGTGTAGTGGAGAGTAAACGCAAGTAAACTTCGTTTACGCACCTTTTTTGTTTAGCATGAGCATTTACCCACCTTTTGCAGCAAAATGCATTGAAAGTATAGGGTCCGTAACTTTATTTTCGCTAATGGCGATCAGCGTTTACCCACAACATTTTTTACCACTACATCACTGCATATAAGAATACTCCCAATACGCACATAAAACAAAATATTCTATATATGGGGACTTTATTCCCAGCATCACAAGTAAACAGATGGTATGGTAATGTACAAGACTATTCCTAAGTTAATGGGCAGAAATCAAGATGGCTGCCATCAAGGACTGACCTGAGCCACGAGGATGCCAACCACCACGCCCAGCTGGTGCAAGGTGCCGAAAGCGCCCCGTAGAGGGGTGGGGGACAGCTCCCCCACGTACATGGGCGTAAGGCCGGTGAAGAGGCCGCAGAATAGGCCGATGACGAGGCGTCCGGCGATGACCATCTCATACGAGGAGCAGAGGGTGGAGAAACCCATGAGGAGGCCTCCAATCACAGCCAGGATGTTGACCAGGAACATGGACAATTTCCTTTATCCCAATACCCCGAGAAACACACACACACACACACACACACACACACACACACACACACACACACACACACACACACACACACACACACACACACACACACACACACACACACACACACACACACACACACACACACACACACACAGATTGGAGGGTTAAGAGACAGCATGTAGAGTAAGAGATAGACAGAGAGAGAGGTTAAGAGGGAGGGATAGTGAGATGTAGAGGATAGTAGTGGCGATTCCAATCACACTCCAGTGACTCCTTGGAGACTCATTGGTTCTGACAGCTTAGCAGAGGTAGAAACAGAAATAGACCAAGGAAAGGACCAGAACTGGAGAGTGATGAAATTCACTCCTAAGGACAACATTCCCAATACTTTTAATAAACCTTATTCACAGCTGATTGTTGTACCTTCGACATTGTGTGGGTAGCTGATAAATAGTTGTTTCTTTTAAAACCAGTGCAGATGACTGACAATCCACTAGCAATGTTATTCTAAGTATCCCGACTCAAATAGCATTACATTGTGTGAAGGTGCAGTGGTCTTTAATCTACATGTCAACATTTTAGCTTTTTGCTTTGAGAACTGCACTTGCTACCCTGTTCGGAAATGTTAACATTAGAAAACAAACGATAGTCAGTGAAAAATGGCACCGGGGTGAAATAGGTGAATCCTGGGTGACCCCCTCACCTCCCAAATCTGTCTGCCATCACTCCGACGCTGAAGGAGCCCACCATGCCGCCCACGCTAAAGACGGCCACCGAAAAGCTCCACACAATGGTGCACGTTCCTGGTTTGATGGGCTCGCCATACCTCTCCATCCACGTGTTGTTGAAGAAAGCCCGCAGTTTCTAAACAGGCGAGGGGGAGGAAGAGAGAGGGAGAGAAAAGCAGAGGGAGAGAGAGAGAGAGAGAGAGAGAATGATTAGAGATAAAGCGTTATCAAGACACTATCTCTTGATTTAACGCTTGATGAAGCGCAGTGTCATAGTACAATATCCACAGGCACGATGGAAAGTGACTAAACATAACGTAAACATAAAGTACAGTTTAACAAAACCAAAGCCCACACATGCTTTCACTGCTATAAGAAAACACAAAATAAGCCTACAAACCTGTTCCGGTGCATTAATGACCCCTGTGTTGTAGCCAAACTGCAGCGAGCCAATGACTGCAGTGGCCAGGGAGAAAAGGAGGTATCCTGTCACCTGCTTTTTCTGTTAGAGACAGAATGGGGATAGTGTATGTTATCAGGGGTTTATGCACATGACATTCGGATCAAGGAGCCCCTACAGTGTAAAACTAAAACTCTGCCAGAGGCATTAATACTGCTGTAAATGCACGATCTGGAAATGACATCATACAGTCAAAGGTTAAGCTATTATAATGTCTCTGGCCGGGTGTCAAACCCAAGTCATCTGCAGCCTACATGACTTCATACAGCATTAGCTCACTGAGGTAAAGCCTAAACCTCCCGATGTCTCAGACAAGTTTACACGTTTCCTGAACCACCTTTATTCTACTCTCAACCTGTACCATCACGGAATATTTCATTATGTATTCAATATTTTGCAGGATGAAATCTCTTGTGTCCGAATGAAAAAAATATATTAAAAAAATTATACTTAGTAGCAAGAATAATATGTCAACTATTGTCTAATAATAATAACCATGAAATAACAGCAATACAAATGTATATTGACAACATCAAAAAGTTGTTGTACAACTACTAATAGGCTTACAACTAATACAAACTACTGCAAAAACTACTAATACAACTAAGTACCTATAATACATACATACAGACAGGTATATATAATATTTACAAATATCTTCACAAGGTGATGTTTTTATTCGTTAAAAACGCAAACAGATTGATCTTAACGTTTGAAAAATAACTTTCTTAAATTCTTTGTGGGATTTTAATGCCCTGATTTCTATAGGTAAATGATTTCAGTCAGTTGGGCCTTTGTATCTGAAAGATCTTACTCCAACCTCAGGATGTACCCTTGGAATTTGTAATTGCTGCTGTTGTCGAAAGGAGTAGTGCGAGTCTTGTAAAGTTAGGTGTTCCCATACAGGGACATTTAAGTTGATACATGTAACAAATAAAGTGGTACCAGTGCAGTTGTCTTCTGTTTGTGAGTGGCAGACCATTTATTGCAATGATGTCTTAAAATGGCATCCAAGAATGAATCTGCAAAGATGGTTATAAATGACATCTAATTCACAAAGTAAGGTCTTGGTTGTGTTTTGATAGATAATGTCACCAGAGTCTAGGATAGGAATCAGCAGTTGGGTTAACTAAGGTCTTGGCTGTGTTTTGATAGATAATGCCACCAGAGTCTAGGATAGGAAGCAGCAGTTGGGGGGGGGGGGGGGGGGGGGTCAATACTGAGCCTTGAGGTACACCTATACTGAGTACAAGAAGTTGTGATTTGTGTCCTATGAAAACACATTATTTTATGTTGCTATATTTTATATTGCTAAGATACACATGGAGCCAGTTTAGTGATCTGTTAGTGTAACCAATGTTTAAAAGTTTTCCTGGTGAAATAGAATGATTGCCTAAATCAAATGCTTTTGTAAAATCAATAAAGATGGCAACAGTTCGTTTGCCTTGGTCAGATGAAGAATTGATATCATTGGTAAGTTTCACTAATTCTGTCATAGTAGAATGGTTGGGTCTAAAGACAGATTGGAAGGGTGAAATTGGGAATATATTAAATTCTCAAAGATTTTTGCTATTGAACAGATATTACTGATATAGGTCTATAGTTATTTGGGTCTAAGGAGTTTCCACCTTTATGAAGAGGGCTCACCCGGGGACATTTCTATACAAAAGGTATTTCACCAGTCTTTCACCACACTTTTTCTCCATCCCTAGCAAACACAGCTGATTAATCAAATTGCATTCTAAACTGAAGATCTTGATTAGGTGATTATTGGAGTCAGGTGTGTTCACTGGGGCTGGGTCAAAACTGTGACACCAACCAGGCCCTGGAGGACTGGAGTTGCCCACCCCTGTTAGAGTATACAGTATAACATTAGCAGACCACTTTATAGCCTTATGCATATACATAAGGGTACATGCTGGATACCAAAATGCAGGCCATTTACATTTGACTGTGTTCTTAAATGACCCTGTAGCCAGTTCTCGAATTAAACTCCTTGAAGGCCACATACATAAATCAGGTCACTTTTCTCCTGAATCCAGTAACAACTATGCAGAGACACTGCTGAGAAGACATATTGTTAGAGTGTCACACCCTGACCATAGTTTGCTTTGTATGTTTCTATGTTTTGTTTGGTCAGGGTGTGATCTGAGTGGGCATTCTATGTTACATGTCTAGTTTGTCTATTTCTATGTTTGGCCTGATATGGTTCTCAATCAGAGGCAGGTGTTAGTCATTGTCTCTGATTGGGAACCATATTTAGGTAGCCTGTTTGGTTTTGGGTTTTGTGGGTGATTGTTCCTGTCTCTGTGTTAGTTTGCACCAGATAGGCTGTTTAGGTTTTCGTGTTACATTTCTTGTTTTGTATTGTTCGTTTTCATCTTTATTAAAGATGTATACAAATTACCACGCTGCATTTTGGTCCTCCTCTCCTTCAACTCAAGAAAACCGTTACAGAATCACCCACCACAACACGACCAAGCGGCGTGGTGAAAAGCAGCAACAGCAGGAGAGGCAGCAATGTCTGGACTATACGACTTGGGAAGAGATAGACAGGTGGGCGGTCGACCCAGGGAGAGTGCCGGAGCCCGCCTGGGATTCGCTGGAGCAGTGCAAAGAGGGGTATAGGAGAATGGAGTTGGAGAGACAAGCACGGCGGCTCGGTAGGAAGCCCGAGAGTCAGCCCCAAAAATGTCTTGGGGGGGGCACACAGGAAGTGTGGCGAAGCCAGGTAGGAGGCCTGCGCCAACTTCCTGTGCTTACCGGGGGGCTAGAGAGACCGGGCAGGCACCGTGTTATGCTGTGAAGCGCACGGTGTCCCCAGTGCGGGTGCATAGCCCGGTGCGGTACATACCAGCTCCGCGTATCGGCCGGACTAGAGTGGGCATCGAGCCAAGTGCCATGAACCCGGCTCTATGCAGCTGGTCTCCAGTGCGTCTCCTTGGGCCGGCTTACATGGCACCAGCCTTGTGCATGGTGTCCCCGGTTCGCCTGCATAGCCCAGTGCGGGCTATTCCACCTCGCCGCACTGGTAGGGCGACCGGGAGCATTCAACCAGGTAAGGTTGGGCAGGCTCGGTGCTCAAGAGCTCCAGTGCGCCTGCGCGGTCCGGTCTATCCGGTACCACCTCCACGCACCAGCCCTCCGGTGGCAGCCCCCCGCACCAGGCTGTCTCTCCGTCTCACCCCTACAGCTGCTCCCCCCTGTCCGTGGCTGCCGGAGTCTCCTGCCTGTCCGGCGCTGCCGGAGTCTCCCGCCTGTCCGGCGCTGCCGGAGTCTCCCGCCTGTCCGGCGCTGCCGGAGTCTGAGGTGCCAGAGCCCCTCAGCCCAGAGCCGCCAGAGCCCCTCAGCCCAAAGGCGCCAGAGCCCATCAGCCCAGAGGCGCCAGAGCCCTGAGGCCCCGAGGCCCCGAGGCGCCAGAGCCCCTCTGTCCCGAGCTGCCGCCCCTCAGTCCAGTGGGGTCATTTAGTAGGGTCGCCGTGGTTAGGAGGCCACGGAAGCGGACAAGGTGGTGAACTAAGACTATGGTGAAGTGGGGGCCACGTCCAGCACCAGAGCCGCCACCGCGGACAGATGCCCACCCAGACCCTCCCCAATAGGTTCAGGTTTTGCGGCCGGAGTCCGCACCTTGGGGGTGGGGTACTGTCACACCCTGACCATAGTTTGCTTTGTATGTTTATGTTTTGTTTGGTCAGGGTGTGATCTGAGTGGGCATTCTATGTTACATGTCTAGTTTGTCTATTTCTATGTTTGGCCTGATATGGTTCTCAATCAGAGGCAGGTGTTAGTCATTGTCTCTGATTGGGAACCATATTTAGGTAGCCTGTTTGGTGTTGGGTTTTGTGGGTGATTGTTCCTGTCTCTGTGTTAGTTTGCACCAGATAGGCTGTTTAAGTTTTCGTGTTACGTTTCTTGTTTTGTATTGTTCGTTTTCATCTTTATTAAAGATGTATAAAAATTACCACGCTGCATTTTGGTCCTCCTCTCCTTCAACTCAAGAAAACCGTTACATAGAGGTTATGTGATACTGAACTGGCCATGCCTCACGGATTAGGTGCCCTTTGGTCCACCTATAGAGCTTGTGGTTGAAGAGGTGTTGAGAGAAGAAATGTGAGGGACCAGTGTAGGAAATGTTAAGGCCTCAAATGTTGGTTGTAAATTGCCTTGTGAATACAATTAAATAATAAGATAGCAAATGTGTCACACCCTGATCTGTTTCACCTGTCTTTGTGATTGTCTCCACTCCACCATCTCCAGGTGTCACCCATCTTCCCCATTATCCCCTGTTTATTTATACTTGTGTTCTCTGTTGGACTGTTGCCAGTTCGTCTTGTTTGTTCGAGTCAACCAGCGTTTTGTGTCTCACCTCCTGCTTTTTCTAGTCTCTCTTTTATTGCCCTCCCGGTTTCGACACTTGCCTGTCCTGACTCTGAGCCTATCCCTGACCCTGAGCCTGCCTGCCGACCTGTACCTCTGGATTACTGACCTATGCCTTACACTGAGCCTGCCTGCCGTCTGGTACCGTTGCCCGACCTCTGGTTTTCTGACCCCTGCCTGTCTTGACCTGTCTATTGCCTGCCCCTGTTGGAACATTAAACTATTGTTTATTCGACATGGTCTGCATCTAGGTCTTCGTGTCATACCTGATAGTACCTACTGGCCATGACTGACCCAGCAGACCCGGGCCAGGTGTGCAACGCCATCTACTCCCAAGGTGCCTCCATTGGTAGGCACGAGGAGTTGCTTCGTGGGCTGATGGAGGGGGTCCAAACATTGGCTGAGTGCCATGACCAGGCGTTGGACATGCTGCAGGAGCAATTCCGCAGGTTGGCTGGGGGGCAGCCTGCCACGGTGGTAACTCCACCGCCCCTCAGTAACTCGGCGGTTAGCAGCACTGCCCCACCGGCCACTCCTCCTTCCCGGGAGCCTCCTGGCTCCAGCGACACAACCCACTCATCAACTGGTCTATAGGTGCCATCATGGGCTGCAGTCTGTTCTGTCACGGCAATTTTCTGAAGTTGGCGCAACCTGCCCAGGGACGTCTTCCTGGGTCCTTGGAGGTGATTCCGGATCTCTCCAACATTCCTGCGGAGTACCAGGATCTCCGGAAGGTGTTCAGCAAGTCCCAATCCACTTCACTTCTGCCGCACCACCCCGATGACTGCGGGATTGACCTTCTCCCTAGCACCACGACGCCCTGGGGGCACCTGTACTCGCTGTCGGGACCTACATTGGGGACTCAATAGCTACTGGATTTATCCATCCCTCCTCTTCCCCGCTGGCGCAGGGTTGTTCTTCGTGGAGAAGAAGGACAAGACCCTGCACCCTTGCATTAACTACCGGGGACTCAATGACATCACTGTTAAGAACCGTTATCTGCTACCACTCATTTCCTCAGCCTTTGAGCCGCTCCAGGGGGCCACTGTGTTCTCCAAGCTGGATCTACGTAATGCCTACCACTTGGTGTGGATACGAGAGGGGGATGAGTGGAAGACCACCTTTAACACGGCCAGCGGCCACTACAAATATCTGGTCATGGCCTTTGGCCTCACCAACGACGTTCTCCACCACATGCTGAACCGGTTCGTCTAAATTGATGACGTCCTCGTCTGCTCCCCCCAAGAACCCCCCAAGAACCCCCCCAAGAACACGTGCTCCATGTCTGGCATGTTCTCCAGCGCCTTCTGGAGCACTAGTTGTTCGTTAAGGCGGAAAAGTGCGAGTTCCATCGCTCCACCATTCCCTTTCTGGGCTACATCATCTCTGCTGGGAGCGTCAAGATGGATCCCGAGAAGATGAAAGCAGTGGTGGATTGGCCCCAGCCTACGTCCAGCGTGCAGCTGCAATGCTTCCTGGGATTCGCCAACTTCTATCTCCACTTTATCCAGGATTACAGCAGCCTGGCCTCCCCCTGTCTAACCTCACCTCTACCGAGGTTCCGTTCACGTGGACCATGGCCTCTGACCGGGCGTTCTGGGACCTTAAACATCGCTTCACCAAGGCTCCGATCCTGGTTCATCCGGACCCTTCCTGTCAGTTCGTGGTGGAGGCAGATGCTTCGGATTTTGGAGTGGGGGGCGGTTCTGTCCCAAAGTTGTGCCATGGACCTTAAGATGTATTTCTGCGCCTTCTTCCCCCACCGCCTCACTGCCACGGAGAGGAATTACAATGTGGGGAATCGGAAGCATCTTGCGGTGAAGATGGCATTGGAGGAATGGAGGCACTGGCTCCAAGGGGTGGAGCATCCGTTCATTGTGTGGACCGACCACAAAAACCTGGAGTATCTCCGCACCTCCAAGTGCCTCGACTCCAGGCAGGCGAGATGGGCCCCGCTGTTTACCCGGTTCAACCTTTCCCTCTCCTACCGGCCGGGGTCCAAGAACGTCAGGCCAGATGCCCTGTCTTGCCGCTATAACCCTACGGCTACCACCCTGGAGCCCGAGAGCATTCTTCCCACCTAGTGCCTGGTAACGGCACTCAGCTTGGGTATCGGGAAACAGGTTCGGGAGGCGCAGCGGTCTCAGCCGAACCCTAGGTGGGGGGGCCCAGATAACCGGATGTTTGTGCCTGACATTGTCCGCTCCGCGGTCCTGGAGTGGACCCATTCCTCCAGGCTTGCCTGCCACCCAGGCTCCCGGTGAACCCTGGTGTTTGTGCGATGATGCTTTTGGTGGCCCACCATTGTTCCTGACGTCTGCGCATTCGTCGCCACTTGCACTGTGTGTGCTCAGAACAAGACTCCTTGGCAAGCTACGGCTGGCCTACTGCAACCTCTGCCTGTCCCTCACCGTTCCTGGTCCCACATATCCCTGGATTTCGTCACAGGTCTCCCCCCGTCTGAGGGCAACACTGCCATCCTGACAGTGGGCAACCGGTTTTCCAAGGCCGCCCACTTAATTTCTCTCCCCAAACTACCCTCGGCCAAGGAGACGGCCCTGCTCATGGTGCAGCACGTATTCCGGTTCAATGGACTGCACGTGGACATGGTCTCCGACCGTGGCCCTCAGTTCTCGTCCCGGTTCTGGAAGGCGTTCTGCACCCTCATTGGGTCGTCAGCCAGGCTGTCCTCTGGGTTCAATGGGCAGTCGGAGTGAGCCAACTAGAACCCTGAGACAACTCTACGCTGCCTGATCTCTGCCAACCCCAACACCTGGAGCCAGAAGCTTGTGTGGGTGGAATACACACTCATCACCCTTGCCTGATCTGCCACAGGCTTATCGCCCTTTGAATGTTCACTGGGGTAGCAGCCCCCGCTCTTCTCCGAGCAGGAGGAAGAGCTCGGCGCACCTTCTGCCCAGATGTTTGTCCGCAGCTGTCGTTGTACCTGGAGGAGAGCCCGGTCGGCCCTCCTCAAGACCACCTCCAGGTATCGACGACAAGCGGATCGCCATCGGACCCTGGCTCCTTGGTATCTTCTCTGGCAGAAGGTATGGCTATCCACCCGGGATCTGCCCCTCTGGGTGGAATCCCGCAAACTCTACCCCCGGTTTATTGGCCTTTTTCCCATCTCTAAAATGATTAGTCCCTCTGCTGTTCGTCTTCTGCTGTCCCGTACTCTTCGTATACACCCCACCTTTCATGTGTCCCGAGTTAAACCTATTTCTCACAGCCCTTTGTCTTCCCTTCATACCTGATAAAATGTTCTTGGCATCAGTATAATTTATTTGATCTTTACATCACCTTACATCTAACTATAGTTGAATGATTCAATTCTGGTCCACTAAACACTGCCTTTCCATCTCTTCTCCTAATCACCATTTGTCAGATTTCCAAACATATTTGAATGGTATATATTTGCTGTGTTTGTATCTCTCTGTTTTGATGGGAAGGTCTCCCAAAGTGATGGTGGCTCCATTAAATAGTGGAACTGTTTTCACGAAAGCCATACAAATCTATAACGAACATCCCAATGAAAAACAGGAACTGAAGTAGGCTGGGATGTATCACAAGACAAAGCGTGTGTCCACAAAACGTACACTAGGACAGTCTGTGGTATTTTAACACACTCTAAACAAACAGGAGCAATACACCATAGCCCCCACCATACCCGCCCTCCCTCTCTTCCCTCCCCCATCACTCTGTTTATATACTGAAGTGCACCTTCCACCACTCCCCATCTCTCTTCTTCTCTTACCCTAACCCCCCTCGCTGCCTGTCAAGTCACAATTACTCAGTAGAAACAAGCAGCCATGAGATGCATTCAAAACAGTGACTAATCTGTAAAATTCTCTTGGTTAGTATAACAATTTGATCAATATTGAATGCGTCATTTGAAAAGAACACCCAAGTCATGAAATAAGATTAGAGTTGAGAGAGTTTTAAAATAAGAGTGTGGTAAAAGAGCTCTTCAAATGCTGGGTGTTCATTCCACGATTACACACCGTCATACCTCAGTTATGTTTACAATGCAACTCTGTGCTAGTAGCCTAGAAATAGGGTTGTTTGCAAAGTGAGCAAACGCTCAGATAAAAAATAAGCATGCTACAGGGTTGTAGTCCTTTTCAGAGTCACAGAAGTGGAACTTATCCATCTGATCTGAGTGAGCTGAACACTCTGATTCTGTCTCGGGGCTTCATCTCTCTGTGCCTCTTTTTATTCCCCTCCCTTTCTGTCTAATGATATAATACACTACTTCTTCCACAGCCCCCTCCCAGACTCTATCTCTTTCACTCTCCCTGTTTCTAAGGATGCACACATGGCTTCTTCCATAGCCCCCTTCATCCAATAGAATCTGTCTCTTCCTCATTGTCATAACAACTGCCTGGAGGTGACGGTTAAATTGGCACTTGCTAAAATAGACCAAAAACACAGAGCGATAAAACATGGCATTGCTGCTCCTTGCACCAATGCATTGTTGGAGGGGAAATACCTCTCTCTCTCTCTCTCTCTCTCTCTCGCAACTGAATTAAATGACATAATATTTGCATTATAGGAAAGGCATAACAAAACAAAAAAAGGCTATTTCTGGACCCTATAATTCATAGAACAGTAAACTGTCCAATTATATCACTGGTTCGCTCATGGAAACTCAGCATAGAACACGAGGATGACTCACTGATATACAGCATCAGACAGTACAACACCCACCACTATGAAGTGGGTTTTGAACAGTCACATGACATTCTGACTGCATGCAACAGAATTGGAAATAATTTGGTGGATTGTACTCATAAAAAGGTTAAGGGACCTTTTGAGGGGTCACACATTGTATGGTCAAAGTATAGTATAGCTGAGTAGTGCATGGTCAGCATATAATAACAGCAGCATAGGCTACTACTATGTCCACAGTATTATATTAGGGAGCAGCACCTACCTCCTCCTCCACCATCTTCAGTGCGATATTCAATAACAAAAAGCAACTCTTGATAAGAAGTTGACAAATAGGACAGGAGGACAAGAGAAAAGATCTTCAGGTGGAAAAGGCTTGCGGAACCGCCCAGTCTTCAAAGCTGCAGCCTCAAAAAATAAGGAACTGATTCGTCGCTGTCCTTGGTGCTGAAACTGATCACAAGTAGAAAAAAAACGTTGCCCTGCTGCTTTTACGAATTAATCTCAAGTAGCCCTAAAATAACATTGTTTTATCATTTCATATCAGACTAGCTTACTTTATAACATCTTCATAGAAAGCAATGTATTCAATCGTTTACGATTCCATTCAATCAGTTTATTTTATGTCCAGTTGTTAGGCTACATTGTTACAATGCGTAAAAGACAATAATGAATCCGATAGCAGCGAACAATATACTTCGCTTAAAAAATCACTACTCTAATGAAATGCAAAAAAGAGACGTCAAATGGAACCATTACCACACGATGCCGGGTGCCTTCTTAACGGGCAAACAAGCACTACACTTGACCAACTATCAATCCTTCATACGGACGATTTGTCAGCAATGCCTTACATTTGTTATATAATAGCATAAATCAAGCAATTTGCGCAATTCACCTGTCGTGACCAGACGTGCTATTTATTCCTCTCTCACCCTTAACGATTCCACTGGCACCAATGCGGTACTGTAAAAACAGCCTCTTGAAAATGTCTACGTTTTTCGTTTCCTATAGCTCAGGTTCGTGGAGTGGATGCGCGACAACCCGCACGTTCCCCTTTCGACAATAGCCCAGCTTCCATCAACCTATGAAAAACGAGATGCTCTCTGCGTAACCAACCTCCTTTCTGATTTATCCGTGACTCGCTATTTTGCATCCGCATCTCGTGACAGCTATGCCGTCATGGGCAAAGGCGTGATTCTCCTATTATGGTGGTGATGGTGAACCAGCGTTGTTTTAGTTGTTGGGGATGTAGCGGTCCCCGGGTAGAACCAGTGGATTCAGTGTCCTCCCCATGATGCTCTGCGAAGTCGACCTTGAGAGTGATCAGCTGATGTATGCTGCTGCGGCTACCCGTGTACCAAAGCAACGCATCACGCGCCCGTCACCGAACGCGATACGGATCCATCCATTTGGATGCGCTTTCGTGCGACCTATTCCTCCCATCTAATATATGTTTAAATGGATGAAGTTGTAACATAGGCCAGTTCGACAATAAGGTTTATAGATATATTCTGAATAAATTGACTCCCTTATCTTGTTCTCAAGCCGAATTTGTAAGAGCCAGTGGGACTGAAACGAAATAACTGTGTTGGGTATCAAATCAAAATCAAATCAAATCAAATTTTATTTGTCACATACACATGGTTAGCAGATGTTAATGCGAGTGTAGCGAAATGCTTGTGCTTCTAGTCCCGACAATGCAGTAATAACAAGTAATCTAACTAACAATTCCAAAACTACTGTCTTGTACACAGTGTAAGGGGATAAAGAATATGTACATAAGGATATATGAATGAGTGATGGTACAGAGCAGCATAGGCAAGATACAGTAGATGGTATCGGGTACAGTATGTACAAATGAGATGAGTATGTAAACAAAGTGGCATAGTATAGTATAAAGTGGCTAGTGATACATGTATTACATAAGGATACCGTCGATGATATAGAGTACAGTATATACGTATGCGTATGAGATGAATAATGTAGGGTAAGTAACATTTATATAAGGTAGCATTGTTTAAAGTGGCTAGTGATATATTTACATCATTTCCCATCAATTCCCATTATTAAAGTGGCTGGAGTTGAGTCAGTGTCAGTGTGTTGGCAGCAGCCACTCAGTGTTAGTGGTGGCTGTTTAACAGTCTGATGGCCTTGAGATAGAAGCTGTTTTTCAGTCTCTCGGTCCCAGCTTTGATGCACCTGTACTGACCTCGCCTTCTGGATGATAGCGGGGTGAACAGGCAGTGGCTCGGGTGGTTGATGTCCTTGATGATCTTTATGGCCTTCCTGTGACATCGGGTGGTGTAGGTGTCCTGGAGGGCAGGTAGTTTGCCCCCGGTGATGCGTTGTGCAGACCTCACTACCCTCTGGAGAGCCTTACGGTTGAGGGCGGTGCAGTTGCCATACCAGGCGGTGATACAGCCCGCCAGGATGCTCTCGATTGTGCATCTGTAGAAGTTTGTGAGTGCTTTTGGTGACAAGCCGAATTTCTTCAGCCTCCTGAGGTTGAAGAGGCGCTGCTGCGCCTTCTTCACGATGCTGTCTGTGTGAGTGGACCAATTCAGTTTGTCTGTGATGTGTATGCCGAGGAACTTAAAACTTGCTACCCTCTCCACTACTGTTCCATCGATGTGGATAGGGGGGTGTTCCCTCTGCTGTTTCCTGAAGTCCACAATCATCTCCTTAGTTTTGTTGACGTTGAGTGTGAGGTTGTTTTCCTGACACCACACTCCGAGGGCCCTCACCTCCTCCCTGTAGGCCGTCTCATCGTTGTTGGTAATCAAGCCTACCACTGTTGTGTCGTCCGCAAACTTGATGATTGGGTTGGAGGCGTGCGTGGCCACGCAGTCGTGGGTGAACAGGGAGTACAGGAGAGGGCTCAGAACGCAACCTTGTGGGGCCCCAGTGTTGAGGATCAGCGGGGAGGAGATGTTGTTGCCTACCCTCACCACCTGGGGGCGGCCCGTCAGGAAGTCCAGTACCCAGTTGCACAGGGCGGGGTCGAGACCCAGGGTCTCGAGCTTGATGACGAGCTTGGAGGGTACTATGGTGTTGAATGCCGAGCTGTAGTCGATGAACAGCATTCTCACATAGGTATTCCTCTTGTCCAGATGGGTTAGGGCAGTGTGCAGTGTGGTTGAGATTGCATCGTCTGTGGACCTATTTGGGCGGTAAGCAAATTGGAGTGGGTCTAGGGTGTCAGGTAGGGTGGAGGTGATATGGTCCTTGACTAGTCTCTCAAAGCACTTCATGATGACGGATGTGAGTGCTACGGGGCGGTAGTCATTTAGCTCAGTTACCTTAGCTTTCTTGGGAACAGGAACAATGGTGGCCCTCTTGAAGCATGTGGGAACAGCAGACTGGTATAGGGATTGATTGAATATGTCCGTAAACACACCGGCCAGCTGGTCTGCGCATGCTCTGAGGGCGCGGCTGGGGATGCCATCTGGGCCTGCAGCCTTGCGAGGGTTAACACGTTTAAATGTCTTACTCACCTCGGCTGCAGTGAAGGAGAGACCGCATGTTTTCGTTGCAGGCCGTGTCAGTGGCACTGTATTGTCCTCAAAGCGGGCAAAAAAGTTATTTAGTCTGCCTGGGAGCAAGACATCCTGGTCCGTGACTGGGCTGGGTTTCTTCCTGTAGTCCGTGATTGACTGTAGACCCTGCCACATGCCTCTTGTGTCTGAGCCGTTGAATTGAGATTCTACTTTGTCTCTGTACTGGCGCTTAGCTTGTTTGATAGCCTTGCGGAGGGAATAGCTGCACTGTTTGTATTCGGTCATGTTACCAGACACCTTGCCCTGATTAAAAGCAGTGGTTCGCGCTTTCAGTTTCACACGAATGCTGCCATCAATCCACGGTTTCTGGTTAGGGAATGTTTTAATCGTTGCTATGGGAACGACATCTTCAACGCACGTTCTAATGAACTCGCACACCGAATCAGCGTATTCCTCAATGTTGTTATCTGACGCAATACGAAACATCTCCCAGTCCACGTGATGGAAGCAGTCTTGGAGTGTGGAGTCAGCTTGGTCGGACCAGCGTTGGACAGACCTCAGCGTGGGAGCCTCTTGTTTTAGTTTCTGTCTGTAGGCAGGGATCAACAAAATGGAGTCGTGGTCAGCTTTTCCGAAAGGGGGGCGGGGCAGGGCCTTATATGCGTCGCGGAAGTTAGAGTAACAATGGTCCAAGGTCTTTCCTCCCCTGGTTGCGCAATCGATATGCTGATAAAATTTGGGGAGTCTTGTTTTCAGATTAGCCTTGTTAAAATCCCCAGCTACAATGAATGCAGCCTCCGGATAAATTGTTTCCAGTTTGCAGAGAGTTAAATAAAGTTCGTTCAGAGCCATCGATGTGTCTGCTTGGGGGGGGATATATACGGCTGTGATTATAATCGAAGAGAATTCTCTTGGTAGATAATGCGGTCTACATTTGATTGTGAGGAATTCTAAATCAGGTGAACAGAAGGATTTGAGTTCCTGTATGTTTCTTTCATCGCACCATGTCACGTTAGTCATAAGGCATACGCCCCCGCCCCTCTTTTTACCAGAAAGATGTTTTTTCCTGTCTGCGCGATGCGTGGAGAAACCTGTTGGCTGCACCGCTTCGGATTGCGTCTCTCCAGTAAGCCACGTTTCCGTGAAGCAAAGAACGTTACAGTCTCTGATGTCCCTCTGGAATGCTACCCTTGCTCGGATTTCATCAACCTTGTTGTCAAGAGACTGGACATTGGCAAGAAGAATGCTAGGGAGTGGTGCGGGCTGTGCCCGTCTCCGGAGTCTGACCAGAAGACCGCCTCGTTTCCCTCTCTTTCGGAGTCGTTTTTTTGGGTCGCTGCATAGGATCCACTCCGTTGTCCTGTTTGTAAGGCAGAACACAGGATCCGCGTCGCGAAAAACATATTCTTGGTCGTACTGATGGTGAGTTGATGCTGATCTTATATTCAGTAGTTCTTCTCGACTGTATGTAATGAAACCTAAGATGACCTGGGGTACTAATGTAAGAAATAACACGTAAAAAAACAAAAAACTGCATAGTTTCCTAGGAACGCGAAGCGAGGCGGCCATCTCTGTCGGCGCCGGAAGTCACATCACATGGCTGTCAGAAATCTCGTGACCCAGTGTGAGAATAATAACAGAGTAGCCCATGCCTCAGGGTTATTCAGTCAACATGTACAAGCAGAATGAAACAAATATTGTTCATAAATATTTACATTGTTAACTTGTAGGCTTTGTTCCCAAATAAAGAGCAACACTCTTAGTAATTATTCAGACCATAGGCCTAGTAAAGCATCCGTTGTCCATTCTTTGAGATCAAAATAAATGCTCCCTTACACAGTGCCCCATTATTCTCAATATAAAAGAAGGCCTACAATATTTTGGCCAATACAGGCCCAAAATACTTTTGACATGTGTGTTGGAGTAACATGGCACAAACAGCTGATGTTGCGGCATCAATGTCAGTTGAATTTGATGGTATTGGCCCAGGTTGTGTCCTTTCATCATCCTGATCATACAATAAAGGTTGAGCCCAGTGGCGGTTCTATATTCTATGGCTCCCTGGGTGACCCCCCCCCCCCCCTTCAGCGCCCCTCAACAAACAAATAAAAGCACCATTCCGCACTAACTGTCATTTTTATTCAGACATTTGGAACAACACAAATAAATAATTAGAACAATTAGAACTATATAAATATTAAAATATATTTAAAAAATAAGACTCATAAATATCAAATAGAAGTAACAAAGACAAATAGAAACAAATTTGTGTTGATTTGGCACTCGAGCATCAATACATTACCCGTCCCCCAACACTGTCAACCAAGAGGCATGACTAAACCAATTCACCTTAGAGGTGTGCAGACTGGTTTAACATTATTCTTAATGATTTAGCACAAACCAGAAAAAAATGCAACAATATGTCTGTGAAACTATATATTCACAGTATTATGAATGAATTGTGGTTTATTTGGTAGCATTTGACAGTGTGACGGATTTTACTAATTGCATTAGTATTGTACAAATTTAGAGGTGCGCTATTTAATAGATTCCCCCGCTCCCCCTACCTTGGGCTTCCAGTGGGGAGACCTGAAGTCAACCTACCCAAGCCCCCCTCCTCATCTCGTATTTATGGGTGGGAGACCTTCCCAGGCAGTAAGTAGCCTGCCTAACTCACAAACTAGAATCAGAGCGCCCTCTCCGACAAGGTTAATTGATCCACAGTCCTACACGGTAACATGATATCATTGACGTGACGTGCAAATGAGCACTAGACAATAGATCGCGCAAATGTCAATTCCAATTATTTTTTTGTGCGGGCGCCCCGTGCAGCCCCCGGCAAGATGCCGCCCTGGGCGTCTGCCCATGTCGCCTATACCTAAAACCACCGCTGGTTGTGCCTGTATTTGGTCTCTGGACAGTTTTCTTTTGTAATTCACCCTTTCCTCATTGCAATTCCTTTCCTACAACCCTCATGTTCAGTTGCATCATTTGGGGATTTTATTTCATTTTATTATTCTAAGAACTTAATTTTGTAGTTTCTGTTTAAATAATACCTCACATATTTTTTTTAGCAACGCACATGCCAATCAATGTTCAACCATAGGCACACATAGGCCTGTATACACTGTTTTCAACCCATGCTATGATGGGTTAGTGGAAGAAAATAGTGGTATCCTTTAGAATGTCTTCAACAGGTTGGGACAGATGCTGGTGGGAGGAGCTATAGGATTACGGGATGATTATACTGTCTAGAATGGAATAAATGGAAAATAGTCAAACGTGTGGTTTCCATATGTTTGATGTGTTCAATGCTGTTCCATTTATTCCATTCTAACCATTACAATGACCGGGTTGTGGATAGCAGTGGAGGCTCCTCGGAGGAGGAAGGGGAGGAAGGGGAGGACCATACTCTTCAGTGATTTTCAGAAAAATGAAAATTGTAAAACATTAAAGTTATACATTTTAGATAAAATTATACTAAATATAATCACATCACCAAATAACTGATTAAAACATACTAGTTTGCATTGAAGGTCTACAGTAGCCTCAACAGCACTCTGTAGGGTAGCACCTCCAATTTTTCTCTCAACCTGTGTACACCTATGGTGTAAACTTTTGGGAAGGAAATTTTACTGTGTGAAGAAACAGTCTTGAAAAGGTTCATCTTGTGTTTGATTTCATAAACAATCCTTGGTTCCTGCCTTTGCCTGGTGAAGATATGAGGGGGGGCCGTCATGACCTCCTCCTAAGGACCATCTGGCAGAATGCCCAGAAAATGTTCTTTAAGTTAAGATAGGAGACGGTGCCAGACATATGTAGGAACCAACCCTATGGAACTATGCCCATGTAACGTGTCTGTAACCAGTATATAAGCATGCCTCGGTTGAGCTCCTGATCGACATGTGTACTTGGTGCATTGAGTTGGTTGGAATCTCCCCAGAGCGTTGACAAATAAACAATGATTCATTTAAGATTGACTTCGAGTGTCCCTGTGTAAGAATTTCAACAACAATTGAATTCGTAGGCTAAGTTGTAGCAACCTCATGATGGGTATAGGGAAAAATAGAGTATCATGTATCATGCCTAAACCTATCGCTGTTACAATGAACTGGGTGAATGGAAAATGATCCAATATGCTGTAATAGAAATAAGGCCATGCTCATGAATAAAAAATGGAACTGACCGCCACTGGTGGATAGGGCAATAAATAAAAAAGGTGCCAAGAGTATAGTCCTTCTCAGTCATTATTATCAAAACACCATAACTGTTGCTGCTAATATTTTTTTTATACATAAAATGTAAACGAATCACACACTTTTGAGGAGACAGAAGCTGGGAGGGAGTGGCTGAGGCTTATTCATTCTTCTTACGTAATATACTACATCCAGGACTACTCGGGGATGAAGAGAGAATGTGAACAACCCACATGGTACAATGACACCTGGTGACCAACCATGTGAGAGTACGTAGTCTAGCAATCAAATCAAATGGCCAAAAGGCTGCCATAGATGTTGGTCCCAGAAGTAGAGTATGTATATCTATATTCTTGACATTTTTCAATGAGAACTCTCTTCCGTTACCAGTCTTAGCTCTTTTGTGAATGTCAGCAATTCTTTTATTCCCTTGTACCTTTTAAATATACCGACCTATCCTGTCTTGTGGATTGATTTGATGGGACTGTCCAACACTAAACCACCAAATTCAACATGACCAAACATCATCATAACATTAAATATTTATTAGTCATTTTTACAGAAACATCAAAATGCTTGACAGAGACATTAAGATGTGCATTAGGGAAGTCGGGGGAACGGGCGCGAGATCAGTGGAAGAGGTCATGGAATGTGTCCATTTAGATTTTTCCGGGGAAACTTCCAGCTTCAATCTGATCGTCCCATTTTGCCAAATGGAGAGAGAGAAACTCAGTAAATGTCCCGTAGTAGTGAACACAATGACAGATAAAATATGACAATTGAGAAAGGAAGATGGGGGAGTTAATCTTGACATTTGTGACCAGCCACATCACCTTTAACCCTGCATTAACAAGCACGTTTTTTTTTTCACTGATGACTGGCACCACTGATTTGAATAGAAGTCTCTTCAGCGGGTACATGATTGAAAGCGAATATACACTAGAGTGTTCAAAGCTAACTGTAAGGCAGTATGGTGCAGAGAGAACGAGTGAACGAGGGACACGGACCCAGCTCAACGGGCACAGGCTCTTGTAGACTCTCTGGTACCACTCACAGGGTGCAACATCCTGGACTTTTGTCTGACAGAGCCTTGTTAGATCTGTGGAAGTCTGGACGGAGGAAGGGACATAGTGCTGACTAGCAAAATGCATATGAACGGACGAAGGGGATATTTTCATTAATTTAGCCTTTACAGTGCCAGTATTTTGCAGTTAATAAGCAAGGATACTTCAAGTATTTAAGTTAGTAGGGGAACAACAGTAGTCAATAGCATTTTGAGTAGATGAGTGCTCATTATGGTCAGTGACAGTTGAAAATGTCTGTTGACAATTAAATGTCAGTTGACAATTAAGGTGTTCACATTGTACTTGGCTACATAATACAGAGGGAAGGTGAGGCCTTATACCGTGCACACTGCAAATTATGTTGTGTATTAATAATGGCCCAAATAAATCCAAAATGCGAATCACAAAGGATTCAAAAAATACTCAAAAGCAGGAGCCCATTAAGAAATTGGGTTAGGCCTAGAGTTAGGCTAATCCTAACAAAGCATTCCCACAGTTACCCGTATCAACCCAGCAAAACCATAGGAGCAAGTGAAACAACGGAAACAACTCAGCTGTCACCTATTGACATGAACCTACCGCTAGCTTTACCTGCTTTGGTTAAAGCTCAAGTTGAATTCAGCAAGTGCCATGGCAACCACCCAGAGTGGGCCTGGCACAAGAAAACATGGAGACTATTATCATTGTAACTATTGGCTGAATTTAATGATAGCTATGTCATGGTGTTTTGATGATAATCGATGCTACAGACTTTCCTCGCAGCACGTCCATGATGATTGGAAATCTAGGCTAGTGGGACGGGAAGCTGGAGTGTCTATAGAAGTGTATGGAAAACAAAACTGTGCTGAACTTTCCTCACTTTCAACCTATCAGAAAATAAACAAATCGACCAACCCTAGCCGAAGTTGAGTCATTCTTCAAAAAACTTTATTTAAGCATACATTGGTTTAGCGAGGAAAATAACTTTGCCTGTGAACGTATGAGGTGCCCGTGAGATGTATAAAAGTCTTTGAATATCCCGTTTGAATAAGGTCTATCGTTTGAAAGGAGAACAGCACCGAAGCCATATAGGCCTAGCCTAAGCAACTCTGTGTACGGCGCTGAATGGCAAACAAATGTAGAAAGTGTTGTGCTTATTACCCAGGTGATTCTGGAAGCAGTTTTGGGCCTGGTTAGTGTTGGGGAATCGGGCCTCAAAAGGAGCCGTTACGTAGTTCTTGATTTACTCTTCGATTACGGCAGACATTTTGACTGATTTCAATCTGCAAAACATTCATTCATACCAATCAAAACAATGATTTACACAAATCTCAACGAATTTCCATAATCACTCTATCGTATCAACCCTTACCCTAACCTTAAACCTTTAAGCTAACCCTAACCTTAACCCTTTTAGCTAACCCTTCCCCTAACCCTAACCTTTTAACCTAACTCCTAAACACAACCCTAACTCTAACCCCTAGGGTAGCTAACGTTATCCAGTAGCTAGAATTCATAACATATCATACGTTTAGCATATTCGTAACACATTGTACGTTTCGCAAATTCATTACATATAATATGTATTGTAATTCGGAACATATCATTTGAAATGGGTGATGGACATCCAAAAATTAATACATACCATATGAAACCTAACATGTCATACTAAATAGAATGTCTCAGATTTACATACATAATCATACAAAATGCTCTGAGACCAGGTTGCAATCACTTCGCTAGAGCTACGGCTAGAAGTTACTTTACTTTTCGTAGCAGGATAGGAGAGCAGTTTCCCTAACCCTTTTCCTAATCTTACACTAATACTCCTAACCTGCTTCATTAATTATCCTAAACTGTTGCTTAACTTCTCCTAACATGGCATGAAAAAGTCACTTCAGGTCGTAGCTGTATCGAGGTGGCATGTTTTTAGGGAATCTCAAACCAATCTAATGCCAGAAGCTTTTGTTTCCTCAGTCAGAGAAATAATATAAGTATATTTTGAATCTGAAAAGCTGATGATAATAGCTGCTTTGTTTAAGGATTGTTTGAGCAAATTTGGGCTTTCTGGATTAAGAAGTTAAAGGGGCAATCTGCATTTTAAACAATAACAAAGGCACAACCCCTCCACTGTTTTTGTAAATGGATAAGGGATGCGGCTGGAGAAACGTTAGCAGTTTCAAATTGACAGACAGAGCTATGGATGCAAGGACTGACCATCCATTATGCAAGGATTGACCATCCATTATGCAAGGATTGACCATCCATTATGCATGTTAAATGAAGTATATGTGGTTTTCTAGAGCTTGTAAAAATGAGGTTAATGATTTAAGCTTATGTACTTTAGATGATAACCACATTTATTGTGTTCTTGCTTACAAATATCTGGGCATGTGGATAGACCATAAGTAGTCTTTTATAAAGCATATTGATACATTAGCTAAAATAACTGTCCAATGAAAATTGAACTTTTAACCAGTACCCAAATAATATTGTTGGCCCCAACTAAAACTTTAATCTCAAATAGATGTTTTAAAAATGCTTGCTATCTCCTCATAGAGGATGATGTCAATGGCCAATCAGTCAATGGCCAATCAATGGTCTACTTGCGTGAATATTTTTTGTAAATGTTATATGCCCTCACCATTCCGACATAGAAAAGCAGATTTTTAACATATTTAATGACCATTTTCTTGTAATGAAAACTATTTCACTCGTATTGGAATTAATTCTAAGTCATATTTCATAGAAATCTGGAAACTCTGGACAGTTACTTTAAGAAACTGAGGATAAACATGCCCTTCTATAGAAATAGGTAATGACTATCACTAAATAGTAGAATGCAATCAACATTTCTTCCTGTTGCAGACTACGGTGACATCATTTACATGAAGGCAGTGTTTCCATAGTGCACTTCAATTTATCACGAGTGACAGGTTTTGCACTCATCACTACTTGCTCTATCAGTAAGTAGGTCTCTTTGACGTTGCGTCAAAAACTCCCACAATTCCTGACATCTTCACGCACCCATAGAAGTACAGTTGAGGTTGGAAGTTTAGCCAAATACATTTAAACTCAGTTTTTCACAATTCCTGACATTTAATCCTAGTAAAAATTCCCTGTTTTAGGTCAGTTAGGATACCCCCTTTATTTTAAGAATGTGAAATGTCAGAATAATAGTAGAGAGAATGATTTATTTCAGGTTTTGTTTCTTTCGTCACATTCCCAGTGGGTCAGAAGTTAACATACACTCAATTAGTATTTGGTAGCATTGCCTTTAAATTGTTTAACTTGGGTCAAACATTTTGGGTAGCCTTCCACAAGCTTCCCACAATAACAATTTTGGCCCATTCCTCCTGACAGAGCTGGTGTAACTGAATCGGGTTTGTATGTCTCCTTGCTCGCACCCGCTTTTTCAGTTCTGCTCACAAATTTTCAATGGGATTGAGGTCAGGGCTTTGTGATGGCCACTCCAATACCTTGACTTTGTTGTCCTTAAGCCATTTTGCCACAACTTTGGAAGTATGCTTGGGGTCATTGTCCATTTTGAAGACCCATTTGCGACCAAGCTTTAACTTCCTGACTGATGTATTGAGATGTTGCTTCAATATATCCACATAATTTTACTTCCCCATGATGCCATCTATTTTGTGAAGTGTACCAGTCCCTCCTGCAGCAATGCACCCCCACAACATGATGCTGCCACGCCCATGCTTCACGGTTGGGATGGTGTTCTTCGGCTTGCAAGCCTCCCCCTTTTCCCTCCAAACATAACGATGGTCATTATGGCCAAACAGTTCTATTTTTGTTTCATCAGACCAGAGGACATTTCTCCAAAAAGTACGATATTTGTCCCCATGTGCAGTTGCAAACCGTGGTCTGGCTTTTTTTATGGTGGTTTTGGAGCAGTGGCTTCTTCCTTGCTGAGTGGCCTTTCAGGTTATGTCGATATCGTACTCGTTTAACTGTGGATATAGATACTTATGTACCTGTTTCCTCCAACATCTTCACAAGGTCCTTTGCTGTTGTTCTGGGATCGATTTGCACTTTCACACCAAAGTACGTTCATCTCTAGGAGACAGAACGCTTCTCCTTCCTGAGCGATATGACGGCTGTGTGGTCCCATGGTGTTTATACTTTGTACTATTGTTTGTACAGACGAACATGGTACCTTCAGGCATTTGGAAATTGCTCCCAAGGATGAACCAGACTTATGGACGTCTAAAAAAATATTCTGAGGTCTTGGCTGATTTCTTTTGATTTTCCCATGATGTCAAGCAAAGAGGCACTGAGTTTGAAGGTAGGCCTTGAAATACATCCACAGCTACACCTCCAATTGACTCAAATTATGTTAATTAGCTTATCAGAAGCTTGGAATTTTCCAAGCTGTTTAAGGGCACAGTCAACTTAGTGTATGTCAACTTCTGACCCACTGGAATCATAGGGATGCTGACTCTGGAAATTCAGTGTGTTGCAACAGCTCATGGAAAAACAGCCTTTAGTTTCTATGCACCCCATGTATGGAACGATCTTCATAGTTCTTAAGTTAGACACGTTGGTGCCTCTCGAAGATATTTTTGAAGAATGTGATTGTTTTTCTTGAGTGTGTCTGTAGTTTAGTGTTTTTGTAGTCTCTTGTATTTTATATTGATATCTTGTGAAATGTGTGAAATTGTAAAATACAGAGCTCCATGGTGAAAGATACCTTGGTCTCAATCAGACTCCCTGTTGAAATAAAGGTTAAATAAAATAATATCAAAATGATAGTTTTCAACATGTAGCTATGTTTCGCGGCTATAGGCCTACAGTGTTTGTTTATAATTCCATTGTTACAAACAACGGAGTAAAAAACAAACTTATATTTTGGCTTCTGATGGGGTAGTTGAGCTCATAAGGCATTCATTCATAAGTTACAATGCCACCAGAAAGTATTCATACCCCTTGTCTTATTCAAAACATTGTTGTGTTACAGCCTGAATTCAAAATGTATTCAACAGATTTGTTTTCTCACCCAACATCCCATAATGACAAAGTGATTGTATTTTTTTTAAATGTTTGCACAGAAATAAACATTCACATAAGTAGTGACACCCCTGAGTCAATACATGTTATAATCACATTTGGCAGCAATTACAGCTTTGAGTCTTTCTGGGCAAGTCTATACCTGGATTGTACAATATGTGCACATTGTTATTTAAAAAATTATTCAAGCTCTGTCAAATTGGTTTTTGATTATAACTAGACAACAGACTTAAGTCACATCTGTAACTCGGCAACTCTTTTCTTGATAAGCAACTCTGCTTAAAGGTGAATTCATCTCCCAGTGTCTGGTCGAAAGCAGACTGAACTAGCTTTTCCTCTTTTCCTCATCCACAGGATGCTTAGCTTCATTACGTTATTACGTTTATTTATCCTGAAAATTGTCCTTAACAATTACAAGCATACCCATAACATGATGCAGCCACCACTATCCTTGAAAATAAGGATTTGCCCCAAACATAACACTTTGTATTCAGGACAAAAAGTTAATTGCTTTGCCACATTTCTTGCAGTATTACTTTCGTGCCTTGCTGCAAACAGAATGCATGTTTAGAAATATTGTTTTGTTCTGTACAGGCTTAATTCTTTTCACTCTTGTCAATAAGGTTAGTATTGTGGAGTAACTACAATGTTGTTGAGCCATCCTCAGTTTTCTTCCATCACAGCCACTCTGTAACTGTTTTAAAGTCACCATTGGCCTCATAGTGAAATCCCTGAGCAGTTTCCTTCCTCTCTGGCAACTGAGTTAGGAAGGACGCCTGTATATTTGTAGTGACTGGGTGTATTGATACAAAGTGTAATTAATAACTTCACCATGCTCAAAGGGATATTCAGTCTGCTTTTAATTTTTTTGCAAGGCTTTGGAAAACCTCCCTGGTCTTTGCGGTTGACTCTGTGTTTGAAATTCACTGCTTGACTGAGGGACTGAGTGCGGGGTACAGAGATGAGATACTGTAGTCATTTAAATCATGTTAAACAAATCAAATCAAATCAAATCAAATCAAATTTTATTTGTCACATACACATGGTTAGCAGATGTTAATGCGAGTGTAGCGAAATGCTTGTGCTTCTAGTTCCGACAATGCAGTAATAACAAGTAATCTAACTAACAATTCCAAAACTACTGTCTTGTACACAGTGTAAGGGGATAAAGAATATGTACATAAGGATATATGAATGAGTGATGGTACAGAGCAGCATAGGCAAGATACAGTAGATGGTATCGGGTACAGTATGTACAAATGAGATGAGTATGTAAACAAAGTGGCATAGTATAGTATAAAGTGGCTAGTGATACATGTATTACATAAGGATACCGTCGATGATATAGAGTACAGTATATACGTATGCGTATGAGATGAATAATGTAGGGTAAGTAACATTTATATAAGGTAGCATTGTTTAAAGTGGCTAGTGATATATTTACATAATTTCCCCGTATTATTGCACACAGAGTGAGTCCATGAAACTTATTATGTGACTTGTTAAGCACTTTTTTCAAACGGTTGAATATTTATTGACTGAAGACATTTTCCGCTTTCCATTTTTAAATCATTTGTACAATTATTGTGTATATTTCCAGTGACAATGTGACGACCCTCCCACTCTGTCTCCTGTATTCTGTCTTTGTTCTTGTTTCCTTATTAGGATGCCGGTGGGCGGAGTTGGGAGGGTCGTCAGCTTCATGGGAAACACCTGGGCCAGGTGTCTCCCAGGATAAATAGACCTCTTCCACATTCATGGAAGAGACTCTCTCCATGCAGACATTTGTAGATTGTGTTGTGGTTCTTGGTGGCCTTTTGTTTGTTTGTTTGCTTTGGCACCTTTCAACACCCTGCATTATCACATTCATGCATGCAAAACACTCACTTACACTACTGATTACACACACCATTGTATATTTTCCTTAGTTGCTTTAGTTAATAAATATATATTTTGTTACTCCTTATCTCCACGTTGTCTCCCTTTGTTACGGGCTTTGAGCCGGTTCGTGACAACAAAAACATCTACACTTCAATCCATTTGCATTTCCGGCTGTAAGACAACAACATTTGGAAAAAGTCAAGGGGTGTGAATACTTGGAGAATCAATGGGTTTATATTCTTAATTTAAAAGTCCAAAAATGGAAGTAGGCTAGCAATTTTACAGCAGCTTAATTTTCAATGTGCAAACCCCCACATCCACCAGCAAGAGAATTACAAATCATAGGTATTTCGTTATGTATTTCAGTTGTACGTACATTGCATAATTACCAATACCATACATCAAAAGACAGTTAAAAGATATTTAATGCAACCAAACGGCACGGACTCCGACTACCCTCTCCCTTCCCCTTTCTCTCCTCTCCTGAGAGAGTCTGTCACTGCAGGGTGCCCTGGGTCCTCTCACAGATGCTCTTCAGGCTGTTCTTGCACATGGTGGCGTACCAACCGGCCCTGTGGCTGTCTCCTGGCGACAGCCGGGCACACAGTTCCCTGGTGTCCCCCTTCTCTGGCTCGTGATCCCAAAATATGTCCCAAAACCTGTAGAGGTAACAGACACCATCAGTTTGTACTTTAAAAAAAAAACATTTAAAAAATGACCATATACTGTAGATACATTTGGTTACTTTGTCAAATAACCATCAATGCAGAGTAATACATCAGTAATGCATCATACATGGAATTTCATCAAATGAAATGGACATATGGCAATAAATATGCTGTCTTCAGCTTAACTAGGCCAATATCTCTTCAACGAGACCTCATACAGTAAGTATCCTCATATGGTACTGTGATTTGAGGTAAGGTGATCCAGTCTCGAGTCTCGATTCAGGACTCCACGCCAAACTATAGAATTGAGATCCAAACTCAGGTCATTTCTGGACAATATTTCTATCAATTTACGGGACTTTTTTTTTTTTTTTTAGCCCAAGACTATGCTCAGAGGCAAATCTTCTAACTTTAAGTTAAGATTCTAAGTTACCCCTTCTCCACCGGGGAGTCGTCCACCCAGTGCCAGGCCCCGCCTGGGTTACCATTCCTCAAGCCGATCCAGTAGGAGTCTCCCTGGCTCAACTCCTTGGCTCTCTTCCACAGAAAAATCTGAGAGAAATGCAACACTGATGGATGCCTCAAATAGACACGGCCCCACACTTTCGTATAACTCCTAAATCTATTCTTAACTTTAACTGAGAGGGTCAAATGTACTGAATTGCACAGTGAATGTGTAAACATGAATGACTTAGATTATGTTTGTGTCTGTATTAGGCCTACTGCATAAAGGAATACCACAGCTTTGAGTGACGGAGCAGCCTATTTATTGGCAATAGTTCCAGGTAATTCTCAGTAAATCTCAGTTCTCCATTTACTGCCAAAGCACAGGATTTTTGTGAATATTTTAATTTATCATGATTTAGGTTCTCAATAATCTCTTGATTCAAATGAGATCCACATTTGATATTACAGAATTGAGAAATAGGCTACAATGCATTCCTCCAAAGAAACCTTAATCTGTATCGATATCATTGGGTGATGGGGTTCATGGCTGTCATACTTGCTCCTCCTCACTCTTCACCATGGCAAGGTTGCCCCCTACAGATAGGCAGTGGTACTGACTGGAAATCCAGTCCAGTCTGTCATGGGTGTAGAGGTAGCATCTCTCCCCAAAAGACTCCCATCCCTCTGGGCACGGCCTGCACTCACGCTCTGCGAAACAGGTGGAAGGTTACGCCAGAGGTCAGTCAATGTCATAGGGGTAAAGGTGAACAGGGGTGAAACAGGTCCCCCATGTAACAGGTTTTTACATCTCTATAGGATCACTTGTATAAATAAAATATTTCCTAAATACATCAATAAAAATACTCTTAAAACCATCAAGTGGTGATTATACATTGTGTTACAATATGATCTAATAATAGCTAAAGCAATGCTGTTATTAGGATGCCAGACCAAAAGCCTAGGCCAAGTGTGATGGTATACCATTTGCACCACTCTTGTCAGTATCGGCCATTTTGGATTTTTAGGTTGATCCTGGTGATCCTTCATCATCTTTTGTCTGCCTGTCCATATATTAAACAGGCCATTCGATGAGAGTATTTCCAGTAGGCCATCATCCATGTCCCAGCTAAAAGCTCGCAGAACTATGCAAACTCAAGCAAGAGTTTGATCAACCTGAACGTGTGCTCACCATTGGTGCTGCTATTGGTGATGGGACAGTACTGGTTGAGTGCTGGGTACTTGTGGAAGAGGAGGAGGTAGGAGTGGTTCAGGGTGTTCAGCTTCTGAGTCAGGTCTTTGAGTCTGACCTCCTGCAAGGTGGACTGGGATTGGAAGACCAAGGTGATCTGCACCACTGCATCATGCACCCCCCACCACCGCGACCCCATTGCGATGGACACAAAACAGTGAACGGGCAATGTGAGGATGAGGCAGCATCAGGAGACAATTATAATTAAATGGTCAAGTTAGGATTAAAACCGTAAGTCTTGACCTTCAATAACAATGTAAATCAGTAGACTCCTATTTCTGATCCTTGAACCTGTTCATTTCAAAATGATGACCAAATAAAACTCACAGTAAAATGTCTGTAGGAGTGTGGCCATGGTCAGTAGAAAACAGAGCAGGGCCAGGTAGTGTGATAACTGTCTGTACTGGGTGTACCACCAATCTGAGAGGGGGAATAGTTCAGCCACATGACATTAACGTCACTATAGACATATTTCACACACAAAAAAGTACAGCATTATGTCTTTTAGACATCAAACAGGCAATAATCCAGACTTGAATTTGAGCTGAGCTTTTGTCTATGGATAAAAATGTGCTATCACTTTATGATAATGGCATCACCTCTCTCTGTTGACCACTCCGTCTTTTTAGGATGTAGCAAGCCTGGTCCAGATGTCCCATTCTCCCCTGGTCTTATGACTCCCATTCCCCCGAAGCAGTAGGACACTGCTGGAGACTGAAAATAGATCCAGCTCTGCTGAGTTCCACCTCCCGAATGAGCGTTGAGGCGGTATGTCACCCTTAGCTTCATGCAAAGTACATTTGATAGCAAGCCTGTTAGGCAGGAAAAGTTTTGATTATGGTCAAACACCCTTATTCTGTTGTGATGTTTGTGGACAACTTGTAAAAACTCTACATAGCTTGTTGTAACGTTTCTGTTAAGAATATCTGTGGTTCTCCAGGGCCCGTTTCCCAAAACATCTTAAGGATCCTATGGTCCTAAGCTGAATTTAGCCGTAAGATGCTTTTGGGAAACCCTGGCCCCTGGTCTCTAGGTGTTGTCTCGGTCAATTCAACATGGCGCCCAAAATAAAGATGTCAGCAATCAGTATGTAGGCCATAACAGAATGCAATGTCCAGCCACAAGACTTCTAATTCAAATGCCCTCCGTGCTTAGATAACTGCTATTGTTTTAAAATGCAGAGCTTATCTATACTTAGACACCTAGAGTCTTGCATTAAAAAAAAAAAAATCCTCAATAATCCATAATCATATCTGTTTCAACTGACGCGGAGGCTTAGGTGCTACGTTATGCTTTTAAGCGGACCAATTTTGTAGGCTGTGCGAGAGTCTTGTTTTGCCAACTGATAATCACCAGCCAGTTGAGACCGGCAGCCACAGGATTTGAATTCTTCCAACAGCACGCACCCTCTGCACGCTTATCAGCTCTCGGGTTCTCGACACAGGGCAAATATCAAGGCATAGGACATCCCTGGGGGGTTGAAAGTGCTATACGAAGAAAGACAAACATACCGTACAGAGCTGAGGCTACAGCTAGTATTGTGAGTTAAAATAGGCTACAGTTCATTCCTGAAAAAGATGAGGACCTTATTGCTGGCGGATATTCCAAACCTAGCCTATATTGTGCCTTGCCAAAAATAAATGTATTTCGTATACTTTGTTCTAATCTTGTTGATTATACATGATATATGATCTTTGTTGTTGTGCTGCTTGCCTCTTTAAAGCATACAAAACAAAGCTGAAGCATTCTAACTTGGACTTTTATTGGTCTTTAAGCCGTCATGATGATATAGGCTACTGAACATACAGAACACCTTCCAAAGGCAACTCACACCCTCTTGTGGCCAACAAGGTGGACTCCGATTGGTCATCATGCCTCTGCTTCCTTTGTATTTAGGCCTCCCATCCTTTACCTGTTTGGTGTTCACAGATCTGTAAAGGGGCTGGATATGTGTAAGCAATATAGCGGTAGCTGCCCTTCCCAGCATGCTCTGTGTTTGGAAACATGGCAGATTCTCAAAGCAGTAACACATCAGATTCTACTTAATCACAGTTTTAACAAATATGAACTATATGAATTATTCAATGCTTTAATTAGAAGTGTTACTGCTTGACTGGAGCAAAAGCTTGGATCAGCACCAGCCTTTGCAGGGTAAGACTGACCAGCAATGAAAGAAATGACATGAAATATCCATTCATGAGATACGCAATCGTTTTATTCAAAATCTTGATTTTATTGAAACATATTTAACAGAGTTTTATTCATGTATTCCTCATTTAAGTTTTACAATTCATTTGACATGTTTTTGGCTTACACACAAAGGAAAGGGACTTTTGACCAAACACACAAGAACGAATAAATAAAAGGTTGTTCAATATTTACAGACAAGAAAGAAAGGAAAAACTATTGAGTGTGTCTTTATATACAGATTAAAATGTATACCAAAGGCGAGATTAAGCAAACGTTATGGAAGCAACATAGATTCAGATTATACAACTGCATTCAATGCTGTTTAACCTGAATTATATCCACTTGTATTAGCATTCATTAATGAATCAATAGTATTTTTTATTTGTAACAAATGAGAAACTTAATTGTTTTTTGTGTGTGTTTTTTTTATTTTTACTTCACATACATTTGGCCCACTAACAGGAAAATGGGAGCATGGGTTTTTATAATGCTCAACTTGGCATTATAAACTCTTACACAACAATACAGACCACTATGTCCTCTCACAAAGGTGCATTAACAAATATCTACAAAATGTCACCCACTGTAATTGTTGTGTACTGTAATGGTTGTAATGACTATTAGTGGTCAGGGGGGCATGTCCAGCTAAGCTCTATACTATCACCATGGCAACAACAGATGACCCTTTTACGATCAGTGTTCATGTGATTCAATGAGACATAGACATTCCGAACTTAATAGCCCACAGTGAAATGGGGGTGAGTAAGCACATGCAACTAAATCAATTCCTAATTTGAATGTTTTTACAGACAGAAAAGGGATGACCACAGTGAAAGGATAGACAAGGAAAGGATGTGTTGTTGTGTAAAATGCCTTATATTTACAACAAAAAAATGAATGGTTTGTATTTGTTTATGATTTTGACAGTTGATATTCAAGACAGGCTATATTTTTTTTAAACCTATTTTTATAAGCATTTTACATGCATAAAAAACACAAGACCCAATTAATAAAAACCAACATTGAATGAGGTTGACTTTGAATATAAGCCTTTTAGAGCATTACAGAATTGTTTGTCTTCCCCAAGCTGTTTTGAGTGCATGTGCATTCATGCGTGAATGTATTTATGAGCATGTGTCTGCTATGACAACGCGAAATAGCCTGGATCTAGATCCGAGCTCTATTTGTCAGGTAAATCTGCCTGTAAAACCACAAGATTTACAATGGAGATGTCAGCATTAGCTTAGGACCTCTTGACAGGCAGTTAACCTGTATTTATGCGGGCTCATGTCCACAACTTCAACTCGGGTGTTTCATAAAACCTGGCAGCCATTTCAGACACACTGATAGAAATTACAATCCAGTTGAGTGTTGATCAGTTGATATTGGTAGAGCTAAATTCATCTGAAAAATAAAATGGAACGCTTATCAGTTGCACGTGTGTACAACACAGTAGTATAAAATAGTCTTCTAACATTTTTGCGTGAAAGGTAGAGTTGAGACAGGCTAACCCCCCCCCCCCCCCCCCCCCCAAAAAAAATAAACAACTAAAACCATAGATGAGATCCTCCATCTTCATGTACAAAAAAATACAATGTAGTACCTCACATTCATCACATTCAATCATCAAATCGTTATCATTGTCTTCCAACTCATACACTTGCCATCGATGTGGCTGTTTTGAGTGCCTTTAGTTTGTTCATTCCATATTGTCCACAGTTGGTTTATGAGCATTCTGCCTCAGTGTGTTCCTTTTAGTCACTGGTATCGTCCTGCTCGCCAGCAACAAAAAAAACAGAAAGACGAACAAATAACATCTGGAGTGTTAGGATTTTGAGAACCATATCCCGGCATAGAATGTCCCAGTAAAATGTTATGATTCTTTGAACACCTGACTGATGAAGGGCTTTACTGAGGCCCGAGGCAAACATGGGTGGACCCATTTAAAGACAGGGAATCCTATTACCGGTATTGGATCCCGGGAGCAGCAGCGGTCATGGCCATTCAGTTAAATCCAGCCTTTGCTCTTTTAAAGTCTTCCCAGTTCCTCGGCCCAGCGAGGGGGAAGGCAGAACAGAGAGGAAAGGGATGGCAAAATTGCAGAATGGCTAAGGGCCAGCCTGGTTTGTCGCTAAGGGCCTGTCATGTGTCTGCAGCGTAGTGCACAGAGCCCTGCTGCCACACCAGACAGCTCGTTAAATAACATCAGAGTGGGGTAGTCCTTAGTGGCAGGGGTCAAAGGGGTATTTGGTGACCCCGCCGTGAAGCTCGACCACTGCCTCTGTCCAGGAGATGAGGTCACCCGCCAGGTGACCTCCGCAGGAAGCCTGGCTATAGATTTCATTGGGTGTGAGAACGCGGGACCACAACTGGAGGTCTGACATCTCGCCCACGAAGGACTGGGTGGCGTCAAATCGGCCACCTAGGGTATCCTGTTAGGAAAACAGAGGATTTTTTACAAAATATGTAAAAGTAATAGATATACCACAATAAAAGATCAATACACAATTATTTTGCCTTTGAGTTTTCCACCTTTTTACCCCTTCAAAGCAAGGTTGGTTAACCCGCCAACTACGTTCTAAAACTAGGCCGGTCAGATCAATCAACCTTCGTACTTATAACCATTTCATGGCCTAGTCTTATGGTAACTTCTTATTTGTGGCCTAAATCATCAGTCACTTCCTGGAACTCACTAGACATGACATTAGAGCCCTGGTCAGAGTGGATCTCCCAAGGAAGACCAAACTGAGTGATGAATTTGAAGCATTAGCAACAGTTTAAGCTGTAATATGTTTCAGAGGGATCAGTCATTTTATATTTACATTTGAGTCATTTAGCAGATGCTCCAACCTGGACTCAGGGGTAGACGTAACATAGTGAATGTAAATCTGGGACACTCCATTTAGTTTGATATGTTACATTTCATATGGTATGAATTCATTTGTGGATGTCCATCATCCATTTAGTGTGAAATGTTATGAATTTCAATTCATATGATATGTTGTGGCTAAAGTTAGCTAGGTGGCTAAAGCTAACGTCAGCTAGGTGGCTAACATTAGCTAGGCTATGGGTTAGGGTTAGGGGAAGGGTTAGCTAACATGCTAGTAGTTGCAAAGTTGCGAAAAGCTAGTAAGTAGTTGCTTATTAATGCTAAAGTTGATTCCCAAGCTTAGTTTTGGCAATAACCTGTGTCTTCTCAGGACACAACTAAATAATAATAATCTTTAACATGATTGTATTTACCACTTTTTGTATTCTGCAAAGCCCAAAATTGGGAATTGTGACAGGCAGGTAACATTTGGAGGCAGCAGTGGGATCCAGTACTGCTGTTTGAAATTTCCGTTCTTATCCCAGCGTTTTATATGTTCTTCAGAACTTTGAGAATGCAAATTCGTAGCGAGAAAACGTATAGTTGTACCTGTTCCTGGCCCAGAATAAAGACTCCACCAGGCTTGATGGGATGCCATGCAGATAGGTTCTCTCCAGACCCCCTTTTGACGCCATCCTGGAAGGCCTCCCAATGCCCATCGTGTGACGACCATGTCATGCACAGGTGGTGCCACTTCCCATCCGTCATAGCCATGGGCAACGTCACTGCCTGTGCAGAGAAATAGAGTCACTGGCTTGATTAAATAATTGCATGATTGGCTGATTGATTGATTAATTGGCTCAAGCCAAAGAGTCCAAACAAAATATTTCGGTGAGAGAAAAGGGCCAAGTTCTGTTCGGAGAAAGAGATTATTACTAGGTTAATTGATTGGTTCATTGGCTGACTGTAGTGTCATTGTCGTGGACATTTTATTATAATAACACAAATATTGTTTTTTAGGGAGATATTTTATGAAAGATTTGTCCGGTTTTGTGAATAGGTACAAATAGCCATCGCATTTCAAGTAATGTCATTTTTAATTTTCTGTCAGCTCATAACAACATAGCCTTCAGGTGCCATAGCTAGGTATCTCCCAGGTTGAACCACCAAATCCCCTCTTGTCTGGGAGAAACCCTGACTCATGCACAGGTATAGTATGGGCCCGGACCATGTGTCTATCCCTGCGTCCACCCTGTCATGGAACGCCTCTCCACATGACTGTGCTAGGTAAGCTGCTTGCCCTTTGCCCTCTGAGGTCTTATGCCATTAGGGAGGATGATAGATGAGGATAGGGCCACTGTCTCTAAGGGGGAAAGACAGGGTGATAGCAGGATCCAGGTGAACTGTAACTGTCACAACTGCCCCCTGCCTCGTTCCTTGAGGACAGGAGATAAATCGAAATCTGGTGCCTGATTGGATGAGAATGGAGTCACCTGCCACTGAAGTGTAAGCTTGCCTGCCTTGAGGTGATTGATTTTCCACTTGTGCTGCCAATGGGACAACTGACTGATAACATATGCTTACTTAAAATGTTGATAAAAATGTTCAAACACTCCTTGTCAGAACCTGTTTTTGCTTTGTTATTATGGGGTATTGTGTGTAGATTGATGAGGGGGGAGAAACGATTTAATCAATTTTAGAATAAGGCTGTAACGTAACAAAATGTGGAAAAAATCAAGGGGTCTGAATACTTTCCGAATGCACTGTATATGTGTAAGAAGTGAGAATGAACCGTATATCTTCACAAATTGGTCACTAGGGGCACAATGTGAAAATATGCAAAATATGCAATCATGCTCTTACATTGTCATTAACCAGTAGTTCCATGGGATTGTTGCCCCATTCGATCAGAACCAGTTCGTTGGCCTGTCCCGGGACAGAGTAGGAGAAGGGCGTGCCGAGGCCAGGCCCTGAACCCCCTTTTATCCAGAGGCAGACAGTGAGGGTGAAGATTTCAATGAGTAGGGTCTTTTTTATCCTTCCATACATGTAGTTAGTGCGCATAGGGAAGCCAATCTGGAAAGCATCCGGACTCTTTGGCTTTTTCCGGGTACCTGTTGGAATACAAAACAGCAAAATATGAGCAACGAATTTGTCAGTGTCTGTGTTCTTCGAAGGCCAGCATCCCGGTGTCGCCTCTGCACTGTTGACTTTGAGACTGGTGTTTTGCGGGTACTATTTAATGAAGCTGCCAGTTGAGGACTGGTGAGGCGTCTGTTTCTCAAACTAGACTCTCAAATGTTTTTGTCCTCTTGCTCAGTTGTGCACCGGGGCCTCCCACTCCTCTTTCTATTCTGGTTAGGGCCAGTTTGCGCTGTTCTGTGAAGGGAGTAGTACACAGCATTGTACGAGATCTTAAGATTCTTGGCAATTTCTCGCATGGAATAGCCTTCATTTCTCAGAACAAGAATAGACTGAGTTTCAGAAGAAAGTTCTTTGTTTCTGGATATTTTGAGCCTGTAATCGAAACCACAAATGCTGATGCTCCAGATACTCAACTAGTCTAAAGAAGGCCAGTTGTATTGCTTCTTTAATCAGTACAACAGTTTGCAGCTGTGCTAACATAATTGCAAAAGGGTTTTCTAATGATCAATTAGCCTTTCAAAATTATAAACTTGGATTAGCTAACACAATGTGTCATTGGAACACAGGAGTGATGGTTGCTGATAATGGGCCTCTGTACGCCTATGTAGATATTCCATTAAAAATCTGCCGTTTCCAGCTACAATAGTCATTTACAACATGAACAATGTCTACACTGTATTTCTGATCAATTTGATGTTATTTTAATTAATAGACAAAAAAATGTGCTTTTCTTTCAAAAACAAGGACATTTCTAAGTGACCCCAAACTTTTGAACGGTAGCGTATATGTTATATATCTTTTTTTTACCTTTATTTAACCAGGCAAGTCAGTTAAGAACAAATTCTTATTTACAATGACGGCCTACCCCGGCCAAACTCAGACGATGCTTGGCCAATTGTGCGCCGCCCTATGGGATTCCCAATCATGGCCGAATGTGATACGGACTGGATTCAAACCAGGGACTGTAGTGGCGCCTCTTGCACTGACTATGTCTGTACCTACAGCTACAACTTGGAATGCATGATATAAATCGGACAAGAGTATACAATGGCAAAGTGGGTTATTTATCAGAGAGTTTCAATACCAGGGTTAGAGTTCCTGTGGTTAAGGTGGCTCAGCACAGTTTCCAGCTTGTTGTGTCCACGGCCAAGAGGCAATGGAGGTGGTGGCTTGCTGTTATAGGCTGGACGAGGACGATGGCCATGGTCGTCATTGCCTTGGTGGTCATCACCGTTTTCACGGTGGTCATCGTGAAGATCATCGTGGTGGTCGTCGTGATGATCATCAGGATGGTCGTCATGGTGATCATCATGGTGGTCGTTATGGTGTGTGTCATGGCGGCTGTGGCTACGATCATAATGGCGGTCATAGTGTCGGTCATAGTGATGGTCATCATGGTGACTGTTTTGACGGTTGTTGGGGCGGTTGTTGTAGCGGGTAGGGGTGTGGGTGTCGTGATCGTCATCATGGTGGTCGTCGTGATGATCATCGTGGTGGTCATCGCGGTGACCAGGTTCATGGTGGTCGTCGTGGTGGTCGTCCGGATGGTCATCGTGGTGGTCGTCATGGTGGTCATCGTGGTGGTCGTCATGGTGACCATAATCATGATGCCCACCGTAGTGATTGTTGAGCTGCTTCTCAAGTGCATTGATTTTACGTTGCAGGAGGTCTCTCAGTGAGCTTGAATAGGAGCTGGAGGAATTCCTGGCCTGGAGAAAGAGAGAGAATTAATAATAGTTATAATAGGAAATGTTTGTATACCTTATTATTAGTCCATGTGCTTGGTAATTAACACTTTCTGGAGCATATCCATGGTAATTTATTTCCATAATAGGACTTTTAAAGAGCTGTTTTTTTGTTTGTTCTTTAGACACCTCTTCTACTTCAGCCCATTCTGGGTTGCTTCCGTCGGCCATATTGTGCTGCCCCTAATCTCTCCAAGTGGGCAGATAAATGAAATAATACTAAAGTCGGCTCCTCCCTCCCTGGAAAACCTCCTTCCTTCCTTCCCTCCCTCTACTTCTGTCAGTGTCTCTGATCAAATCCGGCTTTACTCAGTGCCAGAGCACACCAAGATTATTAGCTCATCACCATGGATGATGCTAATTGGCATTGAAGGTGTCTAGAACCCTGCAACACTTGGAAACCGGTTTGCGGCATAGACGTCCCTGTTATGTGACGGAGCTCCAATCTCAGCTGTACTGTCTTTGTCTAACACCCTCAAGGCAAAGGTTTCTGTGTAACCCTTTCTCTATGAACCACCAGTGTTATTATGTGTTATTAATGCGCGCATAGGCTATAAGCCTATCTGATGTCTTATAGCAAGAATATTTGATAACAGTATATTTTTAGAGCCTGACAAATATATTGTTTCATCTATATTATTGGCCAATATTGGCCTTTAACCGATATTTCGATATAGGCCGATAAATCCACCGATAACCGATATTCAATAAATAGGATGAAGAAAGTGAATCTCAGTGTTATCTGAACACTTACGGACATTCTCATGGTCATTATTGTCACAATGTAAGCAAGCAACATTTGAAGCAATTTTTTTTGGACAACTGCTCTTTTGGTTGGCAATCTAAGAGAACTCAGTGTGAAAAATGTTCACGTTTAATTCTCCCTGCTGTAAAACACTATATCGGTCGGCATCGACTTTCAATGAACCACCAGTATTAATGAGTGTTATTAATGCCGACACTCTTAGTAAAAAATGGGTTCCAAAAAGGGCTCTTCGGCTGTCCCCATAGGAGAACCCTTTTTTGTTCATGTAGAACCCTGTGTGTAAAGGGTTCTACATGGAACTCAAAAGGGATCTACCTGGAACCGAAAATAGTTATTCAAAGGGTTCTCGTATGGGGCCAGCCGAAGAACGCTTTGAAGTTCTAGATAGCACCTTTTTGTCTAAGACTGTATACCAAGTCTTATAGCAGGTCTTACAATTCATTATGGAGTGCTAGAATCACTTTAAGCGGATTGATAACACAGCTGGTTCATAATGAGAAACAGAATTCATAAGAATAAAAAAATCATCTTTCATAATCCCCCCAAAAATAGTGGTCAATTAAGTTTGATTTTTGTATCTATAAAGGAACTTCATTCACGCAATAAAATAAACAAACAAACAACAAACAAACAAACAGGACCCTCTCCTAGGCTTCATGAATTCCCATTGCATTAGTGCAAGACGGCTCTATGGTGAGAGTCAGGATAATTAACTAATCAATTTAGGTCTTCATACGCACACACGTGGATGGAACTTGGGCTGTAGGCCACTTATATCCTCACGGCGTGGGAGAAAGCCGGAACGCCCTTTGTCGTGCTTAATTTCAGGTCAGTAGCGAGACAAACAGTGCCCCGCAGTGATGCACAAGATGACCTCTATTCACACAAAGGGCAAATAAGCTTCCTATCCCTTTTCCTACTCATCCTTTGATCCTGTTCCCACTCACCTGCAAGTTCTCCAGCCTCTCCTTGAGTGTCTGTAGCGTTTTCCTAGTCTGCTCAGGGGAGAAGACCCCATGCTTGCTCCCAGAGTTATCCTTCCCTCGGTGGTGTGGGTCTGATCGGTGCCCATTGTTCAGTGGGTAGTGTGGGTCCCCGTGGTGGTCAGCGTCATGGTAGGAGTGATGCGAGCTTGGGTGATGGGAGTTGTGACGCGCGTTTCCATGGTGGTCATCGTGATGGTCATCGTGATGACCCACCCCCCGGCCAAAGCCCTCACAGAGGGTCAGCTTGGCAGTCAGTTCCCTGATCGTCTCCCGTTGGTCTAAGATGGTCTCCTTTTGCCGCACCAGGCTCTCGCGAAGGTGCAGGATGGTGGATTTGGCCTCGTCTGATATTCCTATCCCCATCCCCATTCCCATCGGCCTCCTGCCGTTACCATTGGGCGCCCCTGCAGCAGGTCCATGATGCCCATTACTGCTGGGTCTGTCGTGGACAGGTCCGTGTGCTGCCCCGCCTGTTGTGAAGCAGCTGGGGTCTGCGTCCGCTGGAATTGGGGTGCAAACAAACTTGGGCTGGGCTCCATAGTCATAGTCTAATCCCGGCAAACTAACAGCAGCCGCTGAGGAAGATATGAGAGTATAGAGGAGTAGATAAAAAAGAGGGAAAGAGGGTAGGATGAAACCTGGAAGTACTCCACCCCAACGCGTTTGCCCTGTAGACAAAAGCATCAGGGGTGGGATGGCGTTGTCGGCCATCTTTGGTCGACGTCTCGCTTCTCTCCTGTCAAGGGAGGCTGTCACGTGGGGCGGCTGGCAAGCTGATTTGACACATGGCAAAAAAAATCCCCAAATCCCCTGTACAACAGGGTCAATTTCTTCGAGAAGTATTATAGCACGCAGGACCTTGTCTCTCTGCTAAAGCTGTTAGTGCTTCATCACCGTGTCGCTGTATCAAACAATGCACGTTGGCTCCATAACGGGACAAATGGCTGTCGAGGTGTCCGCCTCCCGGTGATCCCTTTTGGCACAGCGGGCCTCTTGTGATCGGCAGCCAAACGAATCCGTTTCTAGCCGTCTTCTATCCATCCATCTCATCTGGAAGGAAAAGACAAAGGCGATAAGTCATTCATTGGAAATACTAAGTCTTGGGAAATACAAATGATTTCAAACCTTATGCTATCACTTCGGTGAATAGACAACAACAGCAATATGCGAGGGCATGATCAGACATTGATTCACTGAACAGTACAGAGCAATAGGATGGCGATGACAGGACACGAGCACAGCAGCGGTGGGGAGTAATGGAGCTAGGATCATAAGCAATTCAACTACAATGATGTAGTCAATCAGTCACCGCTATTGGTTTTCAACGAGCCAGCAATGGCTTGGAGTGAATGACGCCAACAGCTGAGAACCCCCCTGGGCAGTGTAATTCGATTACAAGGCAGCCAGCAGGATGCAGTTAATGAATGATGGTTTTCATTTTCATGTGGACCGACAGGCAGTTTACTATGCAGGGTTAGGAGGTTATTCATACTGGAACAACGGGAACAGTTGTCTGAGACACGGGGGATACCACCAAAATAAAATATATTGAAAGAGACACAATTAGTCCTTGTGTTATTGAGGAGGTGTGTACAGACTACAATAGCACAGTAGCCCTGAGTTACAATGTACAGTAATGGGAAATAAAAAAAAATTTATCTGGGGAACAGCATTTAACAATTAGCCTTGTTAGAGTTAATGTTTATGTCATTTGTAATGTGTAGTCAGAGATTGACATCCATCAAACCACCTGACTGCAAAACAATTCCAAGAGTAGGTATAAAGCCTCAACTAATCCAACAGTTCCTGAATTGAGGGTCAGCGAGGAAAAACCAGGAGAAGGTAACAGATTTCTCAAGGACACTGTCTAATAAGCCGCTTACCCATCCCCATTGCGATCATCAATTCACCACACCTACCGATAGGCCACGGCCTGCTTCTTAAAATATAATCCCCAGTCCTATATTTTCATCAGATTATTGAGAGTTGATTGATTTGTCACATTAGTCATTCTTAATCCAATGTATTTAAAGGTAGTCTCAGAGAAATGACGTTGCCACAAGCAGCACCACAGATATTGAGATGGGCGAGATGCAACACTTCGCTCTCACACAGTAGCCACGGGACCAAAAGAGCAGAGAAGCTGAGCCTCGCACATCAACGCTCTTTGTTGTTGAGGAAATTGACCCACTATGCTGTTTACTTTCTGCATCTACGTCACATCATGGAGTATTACTACATCATGGAGTAGTACTTTTATCAAGTTGGCAATTCTTGAGATGTCAGCATGCTATATTTCAACTTCTAAAGTGGATTTGAAAAAATGTGGTAGAATAAACTCAGTAGTTTTCCCCGGCATGTTTTAATGAGGAATTCGACGCTACTGGATGTGGGCAACAGATGTAGCGCATGGATGACACATTCATCTGCAAATGAACTCTCCACCATCTGTTTTCACTCACTTTAACACACTAGCGTAATCAGACATGGCCTTTGAAGCGTTTGTGCGTCACACATGATTCGTGCGTCATCATGTTAACAACCACAGAGTATTTGTTTTTTTTCCTGGGGTAATATCACTGTTTGGACTACGATGCGGGGTAACACTTTACGTTAACTTGCTCTAAACTTGTATAGTAAGTCATACTGCAATTAACCCTAGTAACAACATTGTATTAACATGTTCTGATAGTTTTGATAATTATTTTGTAATTACACATTTTGACACCTGTTGTTAAGCAGTTTTTATTGTCAGACAGGTGGAAATAGGATGTGAAAATAACTAAAAACTCCCTTACTAGGTAATTACTAAGCACTTATTGAAGGGATAGACAGTAAAACTTTTCCCAGAGTTGCCAGATGAATACTGTAATTTTGCTTTACAGCCGTGATGCTGTGATATTTGACGCTACTATTTTCCTTACCGTAAAACATATTACAGCATCCCTTCTGTAAAGGGATGATGTAATGTTTTACAGTAAGGCAAATAGTACTGTCAAATATATGTCAGCAAAATTGCAGTATTAAGCTGACAACTCTGGTGCCAGTATAATGCTGTAAACGTACAGTGAAAATCTCCCTGAAAGCTACAATAAATGTAAGAAAAACAATACATTTGTGCATAAAATACGTTTATTCAAACTGGTAACAACATTAACAGAATTGACAACAGAAGTACAAACAGTTAACACATATTTAAACAAGTAAGAGCACAATTAAAACACACAAAAAAAACTATATTTTGTGTAGGGTGTTTTAAAAACTATATTTTGAGTGGGGTGTGGGGTACAATCCTAGATCTCTGGTAACCAGGGCAACTATTTGGTGTAACGGTGTTTAGAGGCAGTGAAACACAACGGGACAGTTTGGGCAGGAGAGCATCCAGGAGAGAGAAGTCAGCGGGTGTTCCTCATGGGGCGCCGTAGCAATCCTCAGTTTTGATTTGTCAGCTCTTCTCACCCCTAAGACAAGCATAGAAAAAGAAAGAACTGAACGAGAGACAGAGAGCACCAGGGCTGTTAGGCTGTGGGTAAAAAGATAGGTGACAAGGGACATATCAAGCAGGTGTTGTGTGTGTGTGTGTGTGTGTGTGTGTGTGTGTGCGTGTGTGTACTTACCTCACTAGACGTCTTCAATCAAACTCAGTGAGGGTTGAGAACAGCTGTCTTCCTCTGGGCCACCTTGTCATGTCCTTTGTCCCATCTTCAGGGTTCATCATCCTGGGTGGATTCGAACCAGTACAGCCATATATCCAATATAGCTTATGAAATCAATTGAGGCATTGAACAAATACAAATAAGACAGCTACGTATACAGTTGAAGTCGGAAGTTTACATACACTTAGGTTGGAGTCATTAAAACTTGTTTTTCAACCACTCCGCAAATTTCTTGTTAACAAACTATAGTTTTGGCAAGTCGGTTAGGACATCTACTTTGTGCATGACACAAGTACTTGTTCCAACAATTGTTTACAGACAGATTATTTCACTTATAATTCACTGTATCACAATTCCAGTGGGTCAGAAGTTGACATACATTAAATTGACTTTGCCTTTAAACAGCTTGGAAAAATGGCTTTAGAAGCTTCTGATGGGCTAATTAACATCATTTGAGTCAATTGGAGGTGTACGTGTGGATGTATTTCAAGGCCTACCTTCAAACTCAGTGCCTCTTTGCTTGACATCAAAAGAAATCAGCCAATTGTAGACCTCCACAAGTCTGGTTCATCCTTGGGAGCAATTTCCAAACGCCTGAAGGTATCACGTTCATCTGTACAAACAATAGTACGCTCAGGAAGGAGACGCGTTCTGTGTCCTAGAGATTAACTTACCTTGGTGCGAAAAGTGCAAATCAATCCCAGAACAACAGCAACGGACCTTGTGAAGATGCTGGAGGAAACAGGTACAAAAGTATATATATCCAGAGTAAAATGAGTCCTATATCAACATAACCTGAAAGGCAGCTCAGCAAGGAAGAAGCCACTGCTCCAAACCCGCCATAAAAAGCCAGACTACAGTTTGCATCTGCACATGGGGACAAAGATCGTACTTTTTGGAGAAATATCCTCTGGTCTGATGAAACAAAAATAGAACTGTTTGGCCATAATGATCAACGTTATGTTTGGAGGAAAAAGGGGGAGGCTTGCAAGCCAAAGAACACCATCCCAACCGTGAAGCACGGGGTGGCAGCATCATGTTGTGTGGGTGCTTTGCTGCAGGAGGGACTGGTGCACTTCACAAAATAGATGGCATCATGAGGGGTAAAATGATGTGGATATATTGAAGCAACATCTCAAGACATCAGTCAGGAAGTTAAAGCTTGGTCGCAAATGGGTCTTCCAAATGGACAATGACCCCAAGCATACTTCCAAAGTTGTGGCAAAATGGCTTAAGGACAACAAAGTCAAGGTATTGGAGTGGCCATCACAAAGCCCTGACCTCCATCCTATAGAAAATGTGTGGGCAGAACTGAAAAAGCATGTGCGAGTAAGGAGGCCTACAAACCTGACTCATTTACACCAGCTCTGTCAGGAGGAATGGACAAAATTCACTCAACATATTGTGGGAAGCTTGCGGGAGGCTACCAAAAGCATTTGACCCAAGTTAAACAATTTAAAGGCAATGCTACCAAATACTAATTAAGTGTATGTAAACTTCTGACCCACTGGGAATGTGATGAAATAAATAAAACCTGAAATAAATCATGCTCTACTATTATTCTGACATTTCACATTCTTAAAATAAAGTGGTGATCCTAACTGACTTAATTAAGACAGGGAATTTTTACTCAGATTAAATGTCAGGAATTGTGAAAAACAGAGTTTTAATGTATTTGGCTAAGGTGTATGTAAACTTCCGACTTCAATTGTATGTCACACAGGGTTGTGACAGCTAAGGAGAATACTGTGCCGGTGTTGTTGCCATTCATGCTCTCCTCATTGAGTAGACTGTATCACAGTGACATCTAGATGGCTAGCAATATTAGTTCTTTTTTTGTGTAGGCTTCTATCCTACTTGAAATATAATCCTGGGAGGAAAATAAATTGGATATGCTTCTAGCTATCTCCGGTGACACTGTGATAGAGCTGCCCAGTGGTTGGCAGGCACAACACTATGAGTCTTATCCAATGGTCATGTCTTTTTAATTGCTAAAAACAAGCCATTTCTCTGTAGTAATAGTGAAAACATAATGGGTGCTCAGTTGATTCCCTACTGCACTCAGAGGCTGCGGTACAGCAAAGCCTATCATCACAACAATTATTATATGGGCAATTTTTTTTCTAGGTCGCACAGAGTAAGATGTTTACGAGCAATTTAGAGCCGATCGAAAGGGCTTGTGTCAACATTAGCCAGCTAACTGTTGGTTCGCAATAAAGATACTTATAGTGCCTTCGGAAAGTATTCAGACTCCTTGTCCTTTTCCACATGTTGTTACGTTACAGCTTTATTCTAAAATGGATTAAATAAAATATTCAGCAATCTACACACAATACCACATAACGACAAAGCGAGAAAAAAAGGTTTTAATTGTTTTTCTCAAATTAATTTAAAAAATACAAAACAGAAATACCTTATTTACAAAGGTATTCAGACCCTTTGATATGAGACTCGAAATTGAGCTCAGGTGCTTCCTGTTTCCATTGATCATCCTTGAGATGTTTCTACAACTTGATGGGTAACTGTGGTAAATTCAATTGATTGGACATGATTTGGAAAGGAGGACATCTGTCTATATAAAGCCCCAGAGTTGACAGTGCATGTCAGATCAAAAACCAAGCCATGAGGTTGAAGGATTTATCCATAGGGCTCTGAGAAAGGATTGTGTCGAGGCACAGATCCATTGAAGGTCCCCAACAACACAGTGGACTCTTCATAGAGCTGGCCGCCTGGCCAAACAGAGCAATCGGAGAGAAGGCCTTGGTCAGGGAGATGACCAAGAACCCCATGGTCACTCTGACAGAGCTCTAGAGTTCCTCTGTGGAGATGGAAGAACCTTGCTGCACTCCACCAATCAGGCCTTTATGGTAGAGTGGCCAGACAGAACTCACTCCTCAGTAAAACGCACATGACAGCCCACTTGGAGTTTGCAAAAAGTCACCTAAAGACTCTCAGACCATGAGAAACAAGATACTCTGGTCTGATGAATGCCAAGTGTCACTTCTGGAGGAAACCTGGCACCATCCCTACAGTGAAGCTTGGTGGTGGCAGCATCATGCTGTGAGATAATTTTTCAGCAGCAGGGACTGGGAGACTAGTCAGGATCAAGGGAAAGATGAACAGAGCAAAAACAGAGAGATCCTTGATGAAAACTTGCTCCAGAGTGGTCAAGACCTCAGACTGGGGCGAAGGTTCACCTTCCAACGGGACAACGACCCTAAGCACACAGCCAAGACAACACAGGAGTGGCTTGAGGACAAGTCTCTGATTGTCCTTGAGTGGCCCAGCCAGTGCCCGGACTTGAACCCGATCGAACATCTCTGGAGAGACCTGAAAATAGCTGTGCAGCGACGCTCCCAATCCAACCTGACAGACATTGAGAGGATCTGGAGAGAAGAATGGGAGAAACTCCCCAAACACAGGTGTGCCAAGCTTGTAATACTCAAGGAGACTCGCTGCTGTAATCGCTGCCAAAGGTGCTTCAACAAAGTACTGAGTAAAGGCTCTGAATTCTTATGTAAATGTGAAATTTCCATTTTTCTTTTTTATACATTTGCAAAAATTTCTAAAAACAGTTTTTGCTTTGTCGTTATGGGGTATTGTGTGTAGATCGATGAGGGGAAAAAATGTAATCAATTTTATAATAAGGCTGTAACGTAACAAAATGTAGAAAAAGTCAAGGGGTCTGAATAATTTTCGAAGGCAGTGTATAAACAAGTCAAGGTACCTACCCAGTAGCTTCTGAAAATGTTATTCCACTTCACAGCAGCTTCAAGAAGGTATTTAATAAAATAGTCTGATATTCATGTCTCGCCAGACAGCATGAGGTTGGTGCCTGCAACTGATCATTTGAATCTACAGTAGGCCTGAGCTATTACCATAAAGAAGTACAGCATGTTAGAGTAATTTTCTATAACAGTACTTTTTAAGAATTTTACCCATAATTCAGCGCAATCTACAGCCTTTTTAATGCTGTGTAACAGATTTACAGTGTTTTACTGTTGAAATGACAGAAAAGTCCGACAGTGCAGTGAGAGATTCTGGCAATTAAGCAGTTTTTCTACTTACCCAGAGTTAGATGAACTTGTGGATACCATTTGTATGTCTCTGCCTTCCAGTATGAAGGAAGGTAGCATTGGCTCGGGAAACTACCACTAACGTCCTCTCAGTACTGCACTCAGGTGCGAAGCCGTATCTTAGCGTACCTGTAGACTTCCAGTCATTGCGCTAACGCTAGTTAGCGTTGGTTCGCGGAAGTGCCTCTTACTTCCTACATACTGCACGCAGAGACATAAAAATTGTATCCGCGAGATCATCTAACTCTGGGTCATCTAACGCACTCTGGATCATGTAACGCACTACCCCTTTACATCATTGTGTAACAACATGCTAAAACAATGTTGTTGCTAGAATAAAAAGGGTACATGCCTTAGTAATTTACTTAACCAAGGAACTATATCATTGGTCATTTTACCATATGTAAGATTTTGGTTGTCACCAGATGATACAATTGACTTAATACAATTTAATATGCCATTATTTGTTACAAAACAGCCATAACCTATAATGTTTGTAATTAAGACGGATGTCTATAGTTCACTGGCAATATTATACTTTGAATTTCATGTTGGACGTAGCTTCTCACTCTAGATCAAATGCACTATCGACGTTAACATCAGGTAGTTCTAAAATATGTATTCAGAGCCAGCATAAAGCAGGTCGTTTGTTTGATGACCCTTACCAAGTCTTGCTCAAATCCTCATTATCGCATGTTTCTACCTCTTTATATCTTTCTGTTCCACCACTCCTTCATAGAGCAGTAACACTGACACTTCCTATACGTAATCTATTCGCTGCCTTTAATTAATAAGTCAATGGAATGACTAAATGTGGGGTAAATCATTGTTTTGGACAACCAGCTACGCGCAAAGAATCCTCCACGAGCCTTGGCAAGTCCAAGTCTTCTGACCAGGAGGGACTTTCCTCCTCCCAAGGTTGACACACTAATAGGATTCCCAGGATTAATACCTGAGGGTGGAGCGGAGGATTAGCCCTGGCCTGCTCACCTCAGAAAGTCAAGGCGTTGTTTCCATACGTGTAGAATATATGGGATATTTACAGTATTTCACGTTGACTTTTCCACAAGGTATGCCTTCCACAACACATTCTCATCAAATAAAATTGTTCAGTATAGGTGCTACGAATGGTACACAATTTCCTTTAACCTGATTCTAAATTAAAGTTTTAAAACAGTACCACATATCACATCATGGGTATGTATTAATATATAATATCAAGGGTATGTAGAAATATAAATACTACTTTGAAAATCTGACACTGTATCAAGGCAATGACATTTTCCAATTTAGTTGTACCTTTTTTTCGTCTTTCGCTCTCAAAACTTAAAGGACAATTCCGCCAGTTTTCAACCTCATATTCTTCATTTGGGCGGCAGGGTAGCCTAGTGGTTAGAGCATTGGACTAGGAACCGAAAGAGTTACAAGTTCAAATCCCCGAGCTGACAAGATACAAATCTGTCGTTCTGCTCCTGAACAAGGCAGTTAACCCACTGTTCCTAGGCTGTCATTGAAAATAAGAATTTGTTCTTAACTGACTTACCTAGTTAAATAAAGGTTAAAAAAATTAAAAAAATCTCCAGCACCAAACCAGTGTCAACATATGTGAAAACAGTGTGTTTCTATGATCTGTGGTTAAAAAGATGAGAAGAAAGGTCTTTCAAAAAATGATTCTCTGTGACATAGTAGGATTAAAAGTTTGAAAAAACTGTGATTTTCAAAACCTACAATTAGTTTTTAGTCCAAGGGAGGGTATTTCCTTGCTCCCAGTGTCATCGCGAATCTCATAGTGTTTGAAAATCACTGTTTTCAAACTACGTAGGACAATTACAGTGTACCACCACAGACCTTTCCATCCAAGCAATTAGTAAGACACAGTCTACTATAAGTGGGACCCATGCTGTTTCCAACAAGTGTTTTGGTAACTGGAGTTAAAAAATTCTGCAACATCAACATGTGTTCAACAGGCCCTTCACTTTGGTCGATAAGCATGCTTGCCGTTAACACGTCTTAAAAATAGGCTGAGCTATGTTAACTTCACTGCAGGGGTTGAAGTAAAAGTCTAAAGGTTGTGCCACTGACTCAACCTCAACCGTGACACGATGTGACGGTTTACCTCTGGGCAGCTATCGGGGATCCTGTAGGACAGGTGTCTCTGGACTGTACAGTTGTATACCATGCTTTCAAAAGCTCATTGTTAAGTGTGTTAAAACACAGACACTTAATCTGACTATAGATTAGTTGAAGCTGCAGAAAAGCCCATGTTTCATTGTAATCCATAGTGGAAAGGAAACTATCTAAAAATCAATGACCGTGTTGCCTTACATACTTTCATTCTGAAACACCGTGTGAAATGCAGTACTCTTGTGACCAATAGGAAATATCAGCAACAAAGCAAGAATTGGTTATGTATCGCCGCGACTATGTAGAGATGTCAAATATTCAAAGGTGCCAAACATATGAGCCTGGGTCAAAGGTCATGCCATGACCTTGACACAAGCATGTGGCCACAAGCCCATCCAAAGAAGGCATTGGACTGAGAAATATGCTTATGCTGGTGAATTATCCAGTTATCACAACCAAGGCGATCGTCTGACTTCACACTTAGTTCCCATGGACTCTGTGTACAGTAAAACACTGGTAACTGTCCATGACCACTACAATTCCATTTCATACAGTTGAAGCAGTGCTGGGAAAAGTACTTCATTGCCATACTTTGACTAAAAGTAAAGATACCGTAACAGAAAATTACTCAAGTTAAAGTGTAAGTCACCCAGTAAAATACTGTACAATGTGATTAAAAGTCTAAAAGCACTTAATTTTAAACATACTTCAGTATCAAAAGTAAATGTAATTCAAAATATATACTTAAGTATACTTTTAGTATAAATAATTTCAAATTCCTCATATATGGCAAACCAGACGGCAGGTTGTCTTGATTTAAATTTACGGAAAGTCGGGCACACTCATCATTTACAAATGAAGCATTTGTGTCTGTTGAGTCCGTCAAATCAGAGGCGGTACGGAGGAGCAGGGATGTTCTCTTGATAAGTGGGTGAATTGGGCCATTTTCCTGTCCTTGTCACACCCTGATCTGTTTCACCTGTCTTGTGATTGGCTCCGCACTCTCCATGTGTCGCTTATTATCCCTGGTGTATACAGTTGAAGTCGGATGTTTACATACACCTTAGCCAAATACATTTAAACTTCTTTCACCATCCTAGTAAAACTTCCCTGTTTTAGGTCAGTTAGGATCACCACTTTATTTAAAGAATGTGAAATGTCAGAATAATAGCAGAGAAAATTATTTGTTTCAGCTTTTATTTCTTTCATCGCATTCCCAGTGGGTCAGAAATTTAGAAACGCTAAATTAGTATTTGGTAGCATTGCCTTTAAATTGTTTAACTTGGGTCAAAGGTTTCGGGTAGCCTTACAAAAGCTTCCCACAACAAGTTGGGTGAATTTTGGCCCATTCCTCCTGACAGAGCTGGTATAACTGAGTCAGGCTTGTAGGCCTCCTTGCTCGCACACACTTTTTCAGCTCTGCCCATAAATTGCTTCAATATATCCACATAATTTTACTCCTCATGATGCCATCTATTTTGTGAAGTGCACCAGTTCCTCCTGCAGCAAAGCACCCACACAACATGATGCTGCCACCCCGTGCTTCACGGTTGGAATGGTGTTCTTTGGCTTGCAAGCCTCCCCCCTTTTCCTCCAAACATAACGTTGGTAATTATGGCCAAACAGTTCTATTTTTGTTTCATCAGACCGGAGGACATTTCTCCAAAAAGTACGATCTTTGTCCCCATGGGCAGATGCAAACCATAGTCTGGCTTTTTATGGTGGTTTTGGAGCAGTGGCTTCTTCCTTGCTGAGCTGCCTTTCATTTATGTTGATATAGGACTCATTTTACTCTGGATATATATACCTTTGTACCTGTTTCCTCCAGCATCTTCACAAGGGCCTTTGCTGTTGTTCTGGGATTGATTTGCACTTTTTGCACCAAAGTACGTTCATCTCTAGGAGACAGAACGCGTCTCCTTCCTGAGCGGTATGACGGCTGCGTGGTCCCATGGTGTTTATACTTGCGTACTATTGTTTGTACAGATGAGCGTGTTACCTTCAGGCGTTTGGAAAATGCTCCCAAGGATGAACCAGACTTGTGGAGGTCTACAAATATTTTCTGAGGTCTTGGCTGATTTCTTTTGATTTTCCCATGATGTCAAGCAAAGAGGCACTGAGTTTGAAGGTAGGCCTTGAAATACATCCACAGGTTTTATATTTTTTTATTTTACCTTTATTTAACCAGGTAGGCTAGTTGAGGGACAAGTTCTCATTTGCAACTGCGACCTGGCCAAGATAAAGCGTAGCAGTTCGACACATACAACAACACTGAGTTACACATTAAATAAACAAAACATACAGTCAATAATACAATATAAAAAAATTAAACAAAAAAGTCTATATACAGTGAGTGCAAATGAGGTAAGATAAGGAAGTAAATAAATAGGCCATGGTGGTGAAGTAATTATACTATAGCAACTAAACACTGGAACGGTAGGTGTGCAGAAGATGAATGTGCAAGTAGAGATACTGGGGTGCAAAGGAGCAAGATACATCAATAAATACAGTATGGGGATGAGGTAGTTGGATGGGCTGTTAGCAGATGGGCTATGTACAGGTGCAGTGATTTGTGAGCTGCTCAGACAGGTGGTGCTTAAAGCTAGTGAGGGAGATATGAGTCTCCAGCTTCAGTGATTTTTGCAGTTTGTTCCAGTCATTGGCAGCAGATGATGGAAGGAAAGGCGGCCAAAGGAAGAATTGGCTTTGGGGGTGACCAGTGAGATAAACCTGCTGGAGCGCGTGCTACGGGTGGGTGCTGCTATCGTGACCAGTGAGCTGAGATAAGGCAGGGCTTGTAGATGACCTGGAGTCAGTGGGTTTGGCGACGAGTATGAAGCGAGGGCCAGCCAACGAGAGCGTACAGGTCGCAGTGGTGGGTAGTGTATGGGGCTTTGGTGACAAAACGGATGGCACTGTGATAGACTGCATCCAATTTGTTGAGTAGAATGTTGGAGGCTATTTTATAAATGACATCGCTGAAGTCGAGGATCGGTAGGATGGTCAGTTTTACGAGGGTATGTTTGGCAGCATGAGTGAAGGATGCTGTGTTGCGAAATAGGAAGCCAATTCTAGATTTAATTTTAGATTGGAGATGCTTAATGTGAGTCTGGAAGGAGAGCTTACAGTCAAACCAGACACCTAGGTATTTGTAGTTGCATTTAAGAGCAGTTGGAGGCCACAGAAGGAGAGTTGTATGGCATTGAAGCTCGTCTGGAGGTTAGTTAACACAGTCCAAAGAAGGGCCAGATGTTTACAGAATGGTGTCGTCTGTGTAGAGGTGGATCAGAGAATCACCAGCAGCAAGAGCGACATCATTGATGTGTATTTGGAGGTACACCTCCAATTGACTCAAATTATGTCAATTAGCCTATCAGAAGCTTCTAAAGCCATGACATAATTTAATGGAATTTTTCCAAGCTGGTTAAAGGCACAGTCAACTTAATGGATGTAAACCTGAGACCCACTGGAATTGTGATACAGTAAATTATAAGTGAAATAATCTGTCTGTAAACAATTGTTGGAAAAATGACATGTGTCATTCACAAACTAGAGGTCCTAACCGACTTGCCAAAACTATAGTTTGTTAACAAGAAATTTGTGGAGTGGTTGAAAAACGAGTTTTAATGACTCCAACCTAAGTGTATGTAAACTTTCGACTTCAACTGTATATCCCTGTGTTTCCTGTCTCTCTGTGCCAGTTCGTCTTGTATGTTTTTCAAGTCAACCAGGAGTTTTCCCGTGCTCCTGCCTTCTCTATTCTCTTTTGCTAGTCCTCCCGGTTTTGACCCTTGCCTGTTTTTTGGACTCCGTACTCACCTGCCTGACCATTCTGCCTGCCCTGACCTCGAGCCTGCCTGCCACTCTGTACCTCCTGCACTTTGAACTGGTTTTGACCTTTTGCCTGTCCACGACCATTCTCTTGCCTATGTTTAATAAATATCAAATATCAATATTTAATAAATATCAAAGACTCAAACCATCTGCCTCCCGTATCTGAATCCGGGTCTCGCCTTGTGCCCTTATAGTCCTGTTAATCACTCAAAATGTAACGTGTTCTTTAGGCTGTCAGGGAAAATGAATGGAGTAAAAAATACATTATTTTCGTTAGGAATGTAGTGGAGTAAAAGTAAAGGGTGTCAAAAATAGAAATAGTGAAGTGCAGATACCCCCCCCCCCCAAAAAAAAAACTGTTTAAGTAGTAGTTTTAAGTATTTTTTACTTAAGTCCTTTACACCACTGAGTAGGAGCTTTTGTAAACTAGCACTATCCAAACCTCACATGGCACAGTGGAAGATCCCTTTGAAGTGTTTATGTACTGGGGAAATACCTTGTTGTCCAATATATATTTGCTCAGTGTTTCGGACAAATCCCCCATTCAGTATCCAGGTCAAGCAATCATCATGATATGATTTTGCATTACGGTCTTAGAGAAAAGGGTTCCAAAAGGGTTCTTCGGCTGTCAAATAAGAGAACCCTTTTGGGATCTATGTACAACTCTTGAGGGAACCCTATTTGAGTCAAAGGATATTCATATACGTAAGTTATACAAACCTTGCAGAGAGCCTATCCAACTGAAAATCTCCTAAATGTATATAAACTACTGGAACCAAGACATAAAAATAACTGATATTGGCTCAAGGTGAAGGGAATGTTGGAACATAACGAACAAAATTATTGTTAACAAAAATGTACACTTAATCCAGTTTATACAACAGGTGGGTCTAATCCTGGATGCTGATTGGTTAAAACCGCATTCCAGACAGTGTCTATTCCACAAGTTACCACCGGCTAAATCTATGACGTGGAAATGCTTAATTACTCTGTTCCATCTGACTGTGCTGTCCACTGTCTCATCAGCCCAGCCAGGCAATTTATATACTAGATCTACATTGTAAAAAGCATCTAGACATAATTTCCCAGTTCTTTTAGAGTAGCATTTGTTTTTCATCAGCAGAGATTTTGTATAACATTGCTGTCCGTCTCTTCGATATTTGCAACACTGTTTCAATTTTGAAATTTGATCTCCTATGGTAATGAACAAGTCGGGAGTCGGAACGAGACAGATAGGCTGGCAGCTTTTCAGCCAGTCAAAATCATGAATCAGCATTATTTCAATGGATAAATACAAAACAATGTCAATAGGAAAACACGAAATGCGGCTAGTTTGCTGTCATTTCAGCTTCAGTTTGAAGTGACTGTGTTAGCTGTGCAGTTGGCTACTGTATCTCTTCTGAACAGTGGCCTGGCGAGAGAGCAAATGTCCTATGCCAGGTGAAATCGCACACTAGCTCAATATTATGTATGTTTAAAAAAATAAAAACACTGAAAATAGCTTTAACAAAAGCAAATGCAGCTACTTTGACGTTATTCTGACTGCACTGTTGTTTGACGTGACTGTGTTAGCCAAAGTTGGCTAGCTAGCAAGCAAAGGATAACAATGTTGCCAGCCATCATGGCAACGGAACATTTAAAACGAATGACCATAGATTTAGAACAAAAGACTTAACGACTGGATCGAGTCTCTGGCATCCGAACCAATAGAATGAACAACCAGCTAGCTTGGGTAGCAACCCTAGATTCGACTTCGCCTCGGGCCTAACAAAACCCGTGCCAATAACATCCTCCAAACACCGGCTTCTCGGGCATTATCACTTAAATAAACTAATGTATAGAATTTATTACACAAGACAAAATTCACAAATTCTATAGCACAACAGCAAAGTCATGTCTTAAGTGTAAAACTAACAATGACTCAATAATCCATGCCTTCTGGGAATGTTTTAAAGTCCAGGAGTTGTGGGCGGAGCTGGAAAGTTGGCTGTCAGAATTACAATGTAAATGTACTTTTAATTTGTCTTTGCATATTTCAAGACATGTGCAGTGAGATACCAAATGGGTTGGACGATACTTTTCTTGTCAATCATTCAATTGTAAGGCTTTATTATTTAAATGTTGAAAGTGCATGGGCGATGGAGAGAAACAAAATGGTGCAGTTTAGGCCACGTGAGGGGGAGAGTGATCCAGCAGTTGAAGATAGGGGTGTGAGCCGGTGGGTCTGGTCAGGGGTGATGTTATGGATGTTGGTGTGCGTCTGTATGCTGTTGATGTTGTGTCTGTTTTGTATTGTAAAAAAAAATGAATGAAAGCATTTTTTAAACGAGGGTTCTACCTGTAACCAAAAGAGTTCTACCTGGAACCAACAATGGTTCTCTCAATGGGTTATCCAATGGGGACAGCCGAATAACCCTTTTAGGTTCTAGATAGCAACTTTTTTTCTACGAATGTACAGATGAATGACATTTCAATCGACTTCTTTATTCTATAGATAGTGAAGCATAATCACAATACCAAAGTACAAACTTGAGAAAAAATACAGACAAACACGATTCCAGAAATAACCATACAAATGACCAATAGTAAAGACATAATACAAAATGTAAATCCCAATGCAGCTTGAAATCAAACATGCACATTTGCAGCAATACAACTGGCTACTCCAAAATAATTAAATCATTCCTAAATAAGCAGTCACAATTGATCTATTTGTCACTTTGTCACGTCAAACTGTTTCAGATCATGCTTCTATTATACTGAAGTTGAAATATCACGTATGATCCTATGGAAAATATGACTATTGTATAATTAATTTACATGGAAAAACCTTTATCCTATACTTTTCATAAGCTACATATTACAGACATTTGTAGAATCCCAGGTAAGGTGTCTTGACAATTACGTAAAAAAAGTACTAACACTCTAACACACTAATACTACATTGAGGGAGATCAATAAAAACTATGCCTACAAATTTGAACATATTGTTTTATACTAGCTTTTTCGACTTCACTAGAAAATAAGCATTTTAACAATTTTGAAGACATTTACTTTCAATCTGAAAGGTTTCTAAAATAGAGTTCTAGCCTGGCTCGATCAAACCATTTGGACAGAGCAAAGCAGATTATCTTGAAGGTTAGATTTGTACATTTTAAAACATTTGCAACCATCCCAAGGAGTAATAAATGTTTTGGGGGAGAATACGTTTCCTTACCTGGTCACAAGCTACAGAGTCCCAAGCTGGTTAGTCCATCCCAAACACTGATCAGATTGAAAAGGATTTGTTCGAGGAGGATCATTTTAACTCTCTCTTCCTCTCCCTCCCTCTCTCACTCCTTTGTCTTTGTTTGCATATCCCTCCACTCCTCCTGGTTCTCACGGTCAACAATTGTATTGATTCTTCTTGACTTTCAAGGCATCAACAAGTACCCTTTCTCAGGTTCAGATTATTTCCCTACAGAGTTTTGGACACTCTTTTGCCCATGAACACCCAAGCATTAAAACTGAACTGGTAAAAACAAATATGAGTATAATAATGGTGTTTATGAGCCTATATTGGCAGTATATAATACATATAAGTGTATTAATTAAGTCCAAGCAACTGATACACTTTGACTACACTATATTCTACTTCCATGTACCAGAATAAACTAGGGAACCATTTATATACCGTGAAGACCATTGGGGAAATGAAACAAACAAAATGCTAGGTGGTTAAATGATACTGAACATACACCTCACATTATATTGATATGACAAATACATGGCAGAAGCATAAGTTATCACATTCATTAAAGGAAAAGGTCAAATCTTTCGAAAAAATGTATTATATAATATTGTTAACGATGTAGAATAGTTCGTAAATACCTTCATAAAGAAGATGAAACTGCCTTTTCACTTTTCACATACCCATAATAATGACCAAATCAGAAATATGTTTTCTAATGCTAATTGTCGGAGAGTTCAGACAGTTTGGAGAGAAAATGGTGGATGAGAGAGAGACAGATTCCTAGAGGTAGAGTGGAGGATGGACAAGAGAGGAATGGACAGGAGGAGGGCGGACCGGGGGAAGGACAATGATAGCGAGGAGGGAGTGTGAGAGAGAGGTGAGAGGTGAGATGGACATTAGACACTAATTACCATGTGAACGCCAAGTAGTCCTACCCAGCGAGAAGTCCTGGCCAGTGATTCTTCAGTCCAACCAGTGTGGCCTCTTATCTGCTGGGATGAACAAGAGTGGCATGGTCAGTGCACAACACCTATCAGCATGTTAGTAGCACATGGCTATTGATGTTCTACGGTATATTGCTGAATTTGAGAGCCAGGGTCACTCTCAGGGCGTCTACTGTACATTTGGAGTCGAGAGTGAGCAAGATTTCAAGTGTTGCATCAACTCTAATAGTGTTACATTTAACACTCAAAAGAGTTTCTGTAACTCTGCAAATAGTTGCAATTGGCCAACACTGGTTATTGTTCCATTAACTTTATAATGGTGCCAGTCCCCAGAAATCGTGAAATCCTAGTGTTCTTTTGTCAAGTACACATTTTGCACAGCGCGTGCTTGCAACAGCTCGTAAACAAACACAGGAAGGACAAAAGCCCCATTGATTGAGGAGGGTAAAATGATTGGCATTGGCAACAGACACGCAGTCCCATCCAACCTATACGACCAAGGCCTGGCTTTTCCACAACTACTGTAATCCCATTTCATAACCCCGATCTGGGCTCTCCACATTTCGTAGCTCAATGGTGCTAGACATAGGCCTTTCCTTCTAGCCTGACCCTAATCATCCTTGTTCTGGCACCCCAATAATAGACCTACCAGCTTTGGGGTCTTTTTGGGACAACGCCCCTATGTCTTCTATGTTCTGACTGGAATTATAAAATGACTGTGGGTCCAAGGTACCCTAATGACGACTGACGTCTCAACTCCCCCCCCCCCCCCAAACACGTTAGTTTATTTAACCTGGGCATTTATACCATATAGATAGGTTAGCGGATAGTTCAATTTGCCATTTTAATGGAATCAAGGACTGCATCATTTCAATTAAATTCAAACATCTTTATTAATTAAGATGGAAAAAGGCTCATTTTTAGGTCATTTTAAGTTTCAAATGGAATTGCCTGCATGCATGCTGGTAACAAAAAAAAAGGATGTTCTGTTGCCAGATTGCTGTTAGGTAACGCTGCAGCTTTAAGATTGTGGGGAGCATGGAACATCACTTTGTCTAAACATGAGTGGCAACCTCTGATCATGTACTGTAAGTGTTATGCTGCCAACTGATCATTTCTCTGGGGGCACCAGTTGAGAGGGAGCTAGGTTCTACCTCTGTCTGCCTGCATGACTCATCCTCTATCTACCGTCGCCAGCTACGGTCGCCAGCTAATCTGTCTCTTATAACCAGGAGTGGAGTGAAGAGCAGTTATGAGAAACAGGAACATGATCTAAGGATTAAGGAGAAGGGCTATGAATGTTCTGCCTGCCCCCGTTCTGATCTAGGTCGTTTCCCTTTACCACACTTTCTTATGGTTTCATTTCAATTGTTTTCATGTTACACCCAAAGAATGATTAAATTGTTTGTGAACTGTATAACACATCATTTTACATACTATTTTTTTATGATTTGGATTTGCACTATACTGTGGCTCAGTTTGCATTTTTCTGTATTTAAATCAAGTTAAAAAGTTGTCACTGGAAACAAGTAGCAGAGCCTACCAGCTGGGTCAAGCGTCGGCACTATGAATACATTTGCATACATTTGGCCGCAGGGCGAATTAGGGACCTGGGTCTCAGCCGGTTGCATCATATCCTCTTTCATCAATCTGTTGAGTGACAGGTTCCCACCTGTGATGGGGCAATCCAGGGTCATCCTAATTTAGCCTCAGTGTACAACGGCTGGAGCCATTCAATCTGGCAAGGTGTCCTGTCGTGTCTTGAGGCTGTCAGGCATTCAACTGGTGTCCATTCCTGTTGCACAATCCCAGTATGGAGGTGTTCTTGAACTGGTCAGTCCAACACCTAAAATAAAATGCTTTATTGGGTAGCTGGGCGGCCATTTTGTGTCTCTTGCAATGGTTGGTTACTCATTGAAATGCTGCTGTTAAACGTTATACTGAGTGCACCTCAGTACTCTTTCACACAGTCAGTCTCTTCATAATGATAATTTTGTCAGGAGATATGGGAGTGGAAATTTGTTTATAGAAAATTGAGAAGGGGAAATATTATGAGTGAGAGAGGACAGAGTGTGTTAAATGTAATTGTTGATAGAAAAATGGTCTGAGACTTTAGTGTGTGTGTGTGTGTGTGTGTGTGTGTGTGTGTGTGTGTGTGTGTGTGTGTGTGTGTGTGTGTGTGTGTGTGCGTGTGCGTTGGCGTAGGCGTACCTTCAATTTCATTTGTATGTCACCAAGCGAGTGATAGAAGGATTGAGAGAGAGACAAGGAGGTTGATGAGTAATCGTTTTTCTTCGCAGTGCACATAACTGGCAGGTGCTCCTCCTGTGGCAATCCCCTTATCTCTCTCTGCATCAGCCTGGACCTATAATATAATCAGAGAGAGAAGGAAGCACAGCATTACCACTGGCCATAATGCACCTCACAGTCAGGGAGGAGTGGAGATGCACTGCCATACAGACAACACATAGAGCGCCACAATGGAATATACACTGCTAAACCCTTATACCACACCATAGACAATCATTCGAGCTATAACTATAGATATACGCTGAGCATACACAACAGTAGGAACACCTGCTCTTTCCATGACATAGACTGACCAGGTGAATCCAGGTGAAAACGATGATCCTTTATTGATTTCAACTGTTAAATCCACTTCAATCAGTTTAGATGAAGGGTTAAAGAAGGATTTTTAAGCCTTGAGACAATTGAGACATGGATTGTGTATGAGTGCCATTCAGAGGGTGAGTAAGCAAGACAAAAGATTTAAGTGCCTTTGAATGGGCGTCGTAGTATCGTGTCAAGAATTGCAACGCTGCTGGGTTTTTCACGCTCAACAGTTTAGCGTGTGTATCAGGAATGGTGCACCACCCATAGGACATCCGGCCAACTTGACACAACTATGTGAAGCGTTGGAATCAAACAAGGTCCAGCATCCCTGTGGAACGCTTTCGACACCTTGTAGAATCCATTCCCCCGACAAATTGAGGCTGTTCTGAGGGCAAAGGGGGGTGCAGCTCATTATTAGGAAGGTTCTTCCTAATGTTTTGTACACTCAGTGTAACAAACTCTTGAGTCTTTCCTGGTTAGGTCCCCATGTCAGGAAGACCTCCTGCCCCAACACTATGCATGGTGCCGTTGCCAGAGATAATATAGAAAGGAGGTATAAATCCAAAGAATGAAGGCACATAA